>NC_090194.1:27853282-28038282 GCF_024679245.1 Pseudorasbora parva | reverse complement strand
CACACAACTACATTTACTGAAGACATTTTATACACCACTTCAAGACTCTTACTTTGGGAAATGAGACTTTACCTTTGAAAAGGAAGCTAGTGTCTCTGTCACTGAACTCATAAGCAGCATCAACTGAGTCAATGGATGGCCAGGTAGATTTGATTTCAAGCAGTGACAGTCCACTGTAGTAGCCCTTTTTCCAGTAATACCTGATGGACATGAAGGCATGAAATATTACATAGTTTTTAAATCAAACTTTTTAGTCACATTTTTTTACATGAACTTGTACAACAATGACATTGCCATAATCACATTAGATTTATAATTTGTCATTGTTTTTTATTTTTTCAGCATTTCTATTTATATATTCAGATTACACACGTGTGCGTGTGCGTGCGTGTGTGTGTGTGTGTGTGTGTGTGTGTGTGTGTGTGTGTGTGTGTGTGTGTGTGTGTGTGTGTGTGTAGAGAAATAAAAATATTATTACCTATCTTTAAAGAAGTACAGTTCTCCTCGAATGCTGGTTGCTGCATCAAATACTAACTCACGATTGCACGGTTCTGGTGGGCTTGGTTCAGGATTTGGTTTTGGTTTTGGTTCAGGTTTATTTGTTGATGTTCGAACACCTGAAACATAGAAAATGGGTGGAAAACATATTTATTGATTGTTTTATAATTTATTAACTTCACCAGTGGCCATATAATATGATCTACTGTATGCAATGTATTGATACTGCAGTATGTACAGTTCTCTATCACCAAAAAAACAACAACAACAATATTTACCATACAGGGCCTGGACCCCAAGTCGGTCATCAAGGGGAAGTGCATAGCCATTCGTGTTGACGTATCGATAAGTTGGATACATGAGAGCCGAACGATCTTTGGAGTGATCTAGTCCCAGTGCATGTCCGAATTCATGAGCAGCCACCAAAAGCAGGTTTACATCTAAAGCAATTTATGATTTTGGTTTTAAAATAGACATGCATACACGTGATTCTACTTGATATGTGGATTCACCTCGTGAACTTTGGGTCCACGTCTCATCATCATCAAAGTGTGTGTCTCCTCCTTGATTCGGACCAGGTGAGTTGGCATGAGCCAGAACCCCATTTGGACCATCAAATGGGTAAAAATCTCCATGGTCTAAAAGTAAAGAATACATATTTGTGTGTGTCTGTGTGTGTCACATAATATTTAAGGGAATGGATATGTGTTTAGGACCTACATCCAGCTTTGAAAAGAATCATGATATCAGCTGTGCCACTGTAGATCTGTTTGAAATCCAGTGGAATAACATCACTGTAGAGCTGGAAAGCTTTGGCAATAATGGCATCCACTTCTCTCTGGCTCATCTGTGATGTGTATTCAGTAATTCTAAGAGAGAAAGAAGTTAAAGCATGTTTAGTATCCCCTTTAAAATCATCATGACACTAATTGACCATTCATAATTTTATGGAATACTGCAGTATTTATTATAAATGATTTATCTGCACATCATTTTTTTTTTCATACATGTGCACTCATAATCTTTAAATTAAATAAGCTCCCCTTCCTCTTGCAGTGACATCTAGTCTCTTCTCTGATGGTGCGATGGCAGGACAACCTGTCACTCACATTAGATCGACCAATAGCAAACCATAATCATTTTTTACTTCTTTGATGCAGTTTAGCTCAGATACACGTCACAATAGACTAATTTTTTTTTTTCCCTTTTTACTAAAACTTCTTTTGGTCCCCAAATTCCCTTCATTGACAACCTCATGCAGGAGGTAAACTTTTTACATTCATGCATTTGGCATATACTTGTATGCAAAGTGACTTTAATTTCACTAAATGTACACATTTTATCAATTTTTGCTTTCCCTGGGAATCAAACTCATGCTCCTGGTGTTGCTCTACTGATTGAGCTACAGGAAGGCACACATCATACAACTAAACCTACCTGTATGTTACAACGCTCTGCTTCCACCTGGGTCTCCCCTCGAAGTGGCCGTATTTGGCAACATCAGTGACTCCACAGCGTGGCAGCTTCATCGTCTCAAGAGTGTTTGAGTCCAGTTTGCCCGTGACCTCTAGTCCAAAAAATGCCTGCATGGCCTTCAATTTAGTTTCAATATCTGGGAGAAATGACTTTCTGCCCTGAGGTTTAGTTGCATTAGGGTCCCTGTAGTACTGTGACAGATAAGCCTGGGTAAAAAGAGGAAGGAACATTTTATAACATTATATGTATAAATTAGTTAAGAACTATAAGAGTACATATAAGGCATAAGTGTACTGACCTCTGCTATTTGATGGTCTTCTGGTGATGCAGTTGTGGGGGCTCCATCACAAAGAGCCAAAAACCCCACAAGTGTCAGAGCAAGAGCTGTCCAGTGCCCCATACTGCAGTCCTCTTCCTCTGCAGGGAAAGAAAAATGACCTCCAGAGTCTTGTTTCTGCCTGTTATAAGCCTAAATAGTCTAAAAAGGGGGTTGTCCAGTGTTTTATCATCTTTAATCAGCAGCAGTATACGCAGGATTGGAACTGGGAAACTACAGGGATTAATGGGCTTTTGGCACCTGTCTAAACTTGTCAGACAAAAGTTTGTGTTACTGATGACTTCACCTCTGACATAACTGAATGGGTTGCTTCCGGAAGAGTTTAGGTTTTGTATTCACTGCTTCGGCTTTTGATTTGCCCCCTTCTGGTCATTCCCTGTAGAGCACTTGATGTACGCATTCCAATCTGCATTTTGCTTCTGTGTTGAAAGGTATAATTAGTATTATGTGTTAACTTTAGATCTAATTATTTATTTAATTTAGATCTAGATTTCCTTTTCCCTATTTTTTAAATTACATTTTAAATATACACACAAAGCATAAAAGTTTCTCAGTATTTTACATTCATATTCAATAACACCTCTTTTCTTAGTCTTCTATTTTAAATGACTTCGGTCTGATCTATGTTTGTCTCTTTGTTTGCGTTTTTTTTTTTTTCTTGGGGCCTATTGCACACAACTAGGATAAGGGATTAGACTGGGATATCTTGCTGATTCTGGCTCAATTTATCCGATAATATAGAGTTATCTTTCGTTATCGGTATCATTCTTGGTGTAAGTGTGCCTTCAGGGTACGTTTACACAACAACGGTGTACTATATTTTGCATACAGGTGACAAGATCACCAAGATATCCCGGCTTAATCCCTTATCCTAGTTTTGTGCAATAGGTCCTTGAGCACATGGGCTGTGTTGACAAGTTAGCCAGATGCTCACTATCTTTGTGGTGTTTCCCCTCCCACTCGTTATCCCATTTTTGTTCACCATTTCGCCTGCTGCTAATCCTCCCTCATTAGATCCTCTCGGTCTCAGTATTTTGTCAGACTGTTGTGCAATGCTTTCGCTTGTGACCTACTTTCATTATTATACTGTCTTGCTTTTTCACTCTCCCAGTGCTGTTTGTTTTCTAGTTTTATTTTTAGTTCTACTTCCTCTCACGCTCTCTTCTGCCAGACCTTTACTCCTTTGCTACTGGCCCTGGTGGTTCTCGTTAGTGGTGGTGAAATGAAGCTTCATGAAGCTTTGAAGCTTTCCAGCCAGATGTGTTGAAAAGTGATTCATTTCTTGAGGCTTCGAATGCACACTATTCACCTGCTGGTCAATGCAAAAATGGTGCTTAAAAATGGTCAGGACTGTGACAGTGGTATATATATATATATATATATATATATATATATATATATATATATATATATATATATATATATATATATATATATATATATATATATATATATGTGTGTGTGTGTGTGTATAATATATATATAGACAAGAGCCACCCACTTTTTACGACCATTGATTTTGGACCCACTCATTTTTATCGTCTCCAATTCAGTACGTCTGTTTAACTACCCCTGACCAAAAAACACTTATTATTAAACACATATTAGATGCTTTATTTCCACTTTTCTAATATTTAAATATTATTGAAAATAAATGCCTTTCCAATCTGATATGTGATGGGAAAACGGATTAGAACGAGTGTGGCTACAGGCGGATTCGAACCTCTAATCGATTTTCGACAGAACTTGATGTCATGCATCTTACCCCTACACTATAACCATGGTAAAAGATGGTTATAGTAAAAGACTCATTGATTTTTGTAATTTTGTCTGCCCCAATCAATCGTTTAGTAAACGGCAGTATATTTGTATTTAATGTAAAAATGGCATCTAACGTTCCCACATGTATATATATACACAATCATATATATATATATATATATATATATATATATATATATATATATATATATATATATATATATATATATATTAGGGGTGTAACAATACGCGTATTCGTATTGAACCGTTCGGTACGAGGCTTTCGGTTCGGTACGCGGTACGCATTATGTACCGAACGGTTCTCGGACTAATTAATTCGATTTGGAAAAATAAAAAAGTGTGTGAAATATAATAACATGCGTTCAACAAGGAAGCCCAATAACCAAAACGACATAACAGGCAATGCCCCTGACACCGCCGAAGTGAAAGAAAAAAAACACCAAATATGTTTTAGGCTGCTCAGTCAGGTGCTCGCTTATAGTAGGCTACGCACTGAATGCTCGTAGCAAAATGGTTATTGCGTTTAACAAACCAGAAATAGAAGATCCTCCAATAACCAACAGGTCTGATGTTTGGGTGAACTTTGGATTCTTTGTAAGCTATGATGGTGTTGGCAAGAGTGATGGATAAAAAAACAATGGTATGTTGCATTTGCTACATGATGGTACAGCAGCGGGAATAATTAATGTCATGTCAATCAACTCATTTACGCCGACAACAAGACGATGAAAAGGAGAAACAGCCACAAACTATCCCACAAACTAACCCGCAGCATTTAGACAGACATTTCCAACTTACTCAAATGGCAAAAGATATCACCGCGGCGAGTGGCACATTTATAGCCGCAGATATGAGACTTTATGCCCGTTTCACACAAACTCCGTCTTTGACAAACAGTGCGTAGTCTATGCGGTGCGTATTTGTTCCGTACCCATGTTAACGGTTGCGGACTGCAAACGCAGCATGTGTGAAAGCACAACATGGTGTGCGGCTCCTGCACCGCATACGCAGCGCAAAACGCACCGCAGACGGAGTTTTAAGAACATGCTTAAAGTAATTGAGCCCCGTTACAATGTTCCTTCACGAGCCCATTTCAGCCAGTAATTCCTGCTTTGTCCCAAAAAACAAAAGCACAAACAGAGAACCAATTGGCCAAAGCAATAGCAGTTCCTCTGACAACAGACGGCTGGATGTCAAGGGCTACACAAAGCTACCTGACTGTAACGGCACATTACATTACCGATGAATGGGAGCTGAACAGCCACGTTCTTCAGACACGCCCCCTTGAGAGTCAAACAAGTGAGGATTTGGAATCATTCACGTATTTATGCTCAGTGTTTCATAATTTTGTAACTGGGGAGTACTTTTGTTGAACAGAGGGAAATGGAGTTCTTTAGATTGGGTCAACTTGAGAGAAGGCAGTGGTTGTGCTTGTGTAGTTTGACACGTCATATAGCTGAAACATCCCTCCAAAAGTGAACCCTTTCTCGAAGCGCTGCACTCAAACGAGGCTTTGAACGTCATTAGTGACATCAGGTCACTAAAACGATACAAGCCTCGATACGGAGCTCCGATGAGAGGTGCCTGGCATTCTCGACACACGCTTCGAAGCCTCGGTATCAGACGTGACATCGCTAGTTCTCGCTCCGCTGAAGCTTGGAAACGTCGCTCCAGTCCATCTCTGCACACTCACCGCTCCCATCGGAGAATTACCCTGCTGCGTGCGCTCATCAAGTTCATCTGAGAATGTCTCAGGTTACTTGTAACCTCTGTTCCCTGAGAACAGGGAACGAGACACTGCATCCTAGAACGCTTTGGGGGAACGCCTCCAGTGAGATAGGTGTCTGAAACTACTATCGAATCACAGCAATCCTATTGACCAGCGACAGCCCATGACATCATCAATGTGCGACCAGGAAGTATATAATTGGACCTTGCAAACATGACACCATCTTTATGTCTGAAGGGACTGTTTGGCAGGCAGGTCCCGAAGCATGGCAATGAGATGCAGTGCTTCGTTCCCTGTTCTCAGGGAACAGAGGTTACATATGTAACCTGAGACATTCCCTTTCGAAAGGGAACTCGCACGTTCTAAAACGCTTTGGGGAACTATATACCCAAGCTGCCATGCTGAGAGGAGTGCATGCCCACTAGCATTGACAACTGTCAGGACAAGCAAATTCAACTGAAAAGCCAAACCACTCCCCCTCTGGTCATACTGGGCTGTCAGTGACAGCATTCCCTACGGTCATAGCCCAAGCCATAAGCCTCAAGAGAAACCTTAATGCACACGCATGAGGTCCTACTCAGACTGCTCAAAGGCCTGGGACCAACTACTTCACCAGAAGGGATCCCTTTAAGGGAATGTGGCCGGGAAACCTTTCCTGTATGCCACCAGGGAGGCCTGACCTGGTGTCGCTTCTGCGGGACACTTCGGCCTGGCCAACCTGTCTGTTTGAAACAGAGCCTCTGGACAGTCGCCTTCTGGTGAGGCATCCAGACTGAGGGACTGCAAACTGGCAGTGTCCTCCTAAGACCGGATCTCAGAGACGGGTATCCTAGAGATCAGTACTCAGCGTAGCACTTCTAACCCTTGCTAGCGAGGAGAGTTCACCTGCTCTACCAAGCACTTATCTTACAGAAGTGCTCAGGAGGTCAGACAAGCCTTCGGAATGATCTAACAGGGAGGCCTCGCGATGGGGCCTACAACCGTCTGATCAAATTCAGGTGGCTGTGTGCTCACAGATGAGTGCGGAGCACTTGAGCCTGCCTGGTGGGTAACCCCCAGCTGTAGGGTAAACTACCAAAGGTTCCATTCTGCAAAGAACTGGTAATAGAAGATGCCTAATCTTGGGAACTTTGCCTTCACGGAGGCCCAGAGAGGCCTACTACCTGATAGCAAGTTTTCAAGGAGGCCAAAAGAGAGGCCTACCATTTGATAGTACTTCATGCTGACTGCCAGAGCATCCAGACTCGCCTTTTTGGAGGCCTAAAGAAGTCTACCCCTTAAAAGCAAGCCCTCAGGGAGGCCTGGTGAGGCCTACTACCTGCCAGCAATGCATGCTTACTCCCCAGGCAGCTGAGTTCACCTTCAGAGAGGCCTGATGAGGCCTACAAACTGATAGCCTGCCACACTGCTTTTGTGAGGCATCCAGACTGAGGGACTGAACCTAACAGTCCTTCTCAGACTGAATCTCAGAGATGGGTATCCCAGCGAGCAATAATCAGCGTAGTGCTTTACAACCCTTGCTAGCGAGGGGACTGCTCAATCCAAGGATCTACAAAGCACTTATGTTTCAAAGCACTAAGGAGGTCAGACAGGCCTACGGATAGTTCACCTTCAAGGAGGCCCAGAGAGGCCTACTACCCGATAGCAAGTTTGATAGCCAGTCAGGCTAGCTGTCCAGTTGCCGTGCATAGTAACTGGCCTTCAGGGAGGCCTACTACTTGATAGAAAGCCTTCAGGGAGGCCTGGTGAGGCCTGCCACCTGCCAGCAATACATTACTTAACTGCCAAGGTGACTGAGTTCAACGTCAACGTCGTGAAGCCTACCATCTGATAGCAAGCCTTCAGGGAGGCCTGGTGAGACATACCACCTGATAGCTAACCTTCATGGAGGCGTGGTAAGGCCTACCACCTGATAGCAAGCCTTCAGGGAGGCCTGGTGAGGCCTACTACCTGCTAGCAATACCTGCTAACTGTCAAAGAGACTGAGACACAGGATCTCACATTATGAGCCCATGACTGACAATTAACAATGCTGCTGCTCATCATCAGGGAGGCCCGGGAGGGCCTACAAGCTGACGACAAACTTTCTGTATCTGTACAAACAAACATCATTGGGAGCATGTCACCAACACATAACTAGGGCCCACAGGAGGTCTCTCGACGCTATCTCCTGTTGCAGCTGCCACTATGCTCAAGCGTCGGGACTCTATCCCAGGGAGGCCTGCTACCTTTCAGGAGTCTACTACAATCACATCCCCCTAAACTCTATACAGGGAACGAAGGTCTGTAGAGAAATACATTTTTCTGTTATCCACCTGACCATCTCACCTGCAGCATGTAGAGTGAAGACTCACCGCACAGTTCTCATATGACCACGGTGTCTACCACCCATGCCTGAAAGAGGCACTCTCACTGATCAAGCCAAGGCGGGCCGATATATTTCCACCCAGTCCCAAGCCTGATGTAAGTAACACCTGGGGAAACGATGAAGAAGAAAGAAAGATGAAGGTCAGGTTTCTTCTTCTTACAGGACTCTCGCCTCCCATGCAACCTACTCCTCCTCAGAGAGGGCGCATGAGAGGCGATACTCAGGCCTGCCTGGGTGTGGAACCGGCCTGCTACGCCTGAAAAACCGCCATGGTGTGCAAAGCTGTAACAGCCTGACCTGCTGTTGTGTATGCCCTGCCATTAATGCACAAAGTCGTATGAGAGGAGATGGCAGAGTTGGAGCTCTGTGTTGATGCCTACCTATATGCAAGATAGTTTGCAAACGTCTCGTCAATCAGCAGCATCAACACCCATATTCCCTCGAAATCAGTGAAATTAAATCGCTGATGACGATGAACATTGGGCCAAATATGGGTTCTTCCGTGCCCTCTCGATTTCTGTAAGAAGATCGGGAAGGAACAGAAGGCTCAACTGAGCCAATGGTTTATGGCCGGGGAGAAATCGATCGTCCAATCTAGCACGAGCGATCTCTCCTCTAACATGCCAACATGGCAGCTGCAGACTGCCTGCAGCGTGTTCCATAACATCCATCAGCTCAGCACACATGGTCAGACTAATCTCACCAGCCATCACTAAGTGCACTTGCTTTGATAAGTTTTGTCAGCCACCAGATCATCTGAGAGGAATACACCCCTCTTATGATGATTGGCGAGCTCCATCTGGGAAACCCATGATGCGTGCCAGAGCCCAGCCTTGGCATGAGCGAGACCCACATCACCAGTCCCAGATGCCGAACCCCCCTCCCTCAAGAGGAGAGCCAGACGAGAACGAAGCGATCTCAGATTGAGAATCACTCACAATTTACACTAACAGCTGTGTAAATGTGTAAAAAACAAACTGACTGTGCATGCTCTTGATCCCAGGCAGTAAATAATGAATTTGTATTACCTTAACTCGAAGCAATTCATACAGAACAGTCCTTGAAGACAAAAAAGATGGCGTCATGCTTGCAAGGCGCCCTTATATACTTCCTGCACTGAAAAAAATGACTTTGTGGTATGGTAAAATCTATTACATTAATTCATGTAATTATTACATTGTAAAATCTGTTATAACTTAACTGAGAAAAAAGAGTAAATTTTATCATATATTTACAAATAATATTTAATGTTTTATAGTCACAGCACATTCACCTAAAATATTAAGTACATTTTAATCTGAAAAGCAAAGTGCATTTGAAAATGCGCACAGATATATATATATATATTATTTTTTTATTTTACCAAAAGATCCCACTTGTTCAGTGGTGGCAGAGACAGTCATTTTGGGATGTTGCTTTTCTGTGGCTGACTTATTCTCAATAAGTTTTGACTTTTAACTGAACTTGAGTTTTAATCACAATAACAGTAGCTAAAGCTACATAAACTCTTATTGAGAATAAATAGAGTTTTTTTATGTCACTATTATGGCGATTAGTGTTTTCTTTAGTTGGGCAGTTTGGCGACTTTTTAATGTTAGTGTTTCTCTCACTGCTGTGACTGAGTTTGCTATGGCAAGAAAAGCAGAGAAAACACGATCAGATGCTTTTGGCCGCTTGATGATCAGAATATGATCATTGTGAAGTGGCTTAAATAATCAATCTTATACCTAAGTATGAGCAATATACTATTAACCTTGTTTTATTCTAGAAAAGATACAGCACAGTTTTAACCAGAAAAGTTGAATATATTTTATAACAGACTGTACACTAAGCACTTTGAACTCCTGCAAGCTTTTCTCACACACCGATATCAAGATTCAGCCTAAGAATCTCAACAATGGTAGCATGCTTCATGCCACAAGGCATTCTGGATGCATCATGCAAAACTCAGAAATATCAGCAATGTTCACTTGGGTTTTGTAATTGGATGCAGTGGTAATCTGAGTGAAAGTTACAATCTATAGATGAGTATTGCCAGTGCAATTTACTTGTGTATTTTACATAAAAAATAAGTGGTTCTAGTAAGTAAATATTACTTATAGCCGGAGTAAAGATTGCAAGCACTTTTTGTGTGGAAAAAGTTGCCTAGCTTTTTTTAAGTAAATGTCACTCCAATTTTTTTTCAGTGTGATCGCACATTGATGATGTCATGGGCTGTCGCAGGTCAATAGCATTGCCGTGATTCGATAGTAGCTTCAGACGCCTGTCATGCTGGAGATGTTCCCCCAAAGTGTTCTAGGACGCAGTGCGAGTTCCCTTTTGAAAGGGAACTCAGCAAGACATTGTTGAGTCATTGGTGACGCTTGGGACCTGTCCTTGTTTAATGGTGCTCACTGGGCCAGTGGACATTTGATTTTGATACTTTATCTGCCTTTTCTGTTCCTGCTATTTTCCTGTGTCAGTTTTTAGCTCAAGATAAATCCTTCTGTTACCTGCAACTGAATCAGTACTTTTTCCTGACACTGAACACCTTTCCAACTCCATGTTTTTCAAAGTATCGCTCGGCTTGACGTTAACAGAGCGGAAGGTCCTTGTATGGGCCGTACGGGCTCTTCTCCCGGTAGGGTGCGCGCACGCGTGACTAGAGCGAGAGAGGAAATGCACGCCCATACACTCCCGCCGTGCTCCACTTTATTCCTATCTGTGACATCAAGCGACTTCAACGCTTCAGCACAGCAAGTCACTGCTGTCAGGACTTAACCAAATCATACCAAAGAAGTGTTTTTGACGGAGCGGTCCCAGCGTTAAAGGTTCGGACCTGCTTTGGAAGCAGCCGGTGAGTAAAACTGCTTCAAATGTCTATGCTGTTGTCGCGTGAGTAAACATCAGTAAACGACACGATCGCGTGCTTCGTCATTCAAATACGCTAACGGTTACTCCATTGTTTGTATAACGTTACACTAGTCTGACGTGTAAAACCGTTTTGCTTGCTACTGCTAAGGTTTAGTCGCAAACAATAGTCCATAAACCGAATCATGTCATCATAAACTGCGAGTAAAGACACACAAATGTTGGCAGGCCACTAAATACAGTACAGAGACGGATGTTGCTGTTTCTCCTGTTCAATTTATTTCAGCCTCCGAATGATTCTGGATCATATATCTATTAGCTGAGAAGGATAGCCATGGGTTTCTCCACGCTTGAGGACGTCACCGCTTTGCACGCTCGTCATTCTTTCTCTCCCCCCACATGATACGCCTCCAAGCGCTCGTTTTTTTCTGGAAAGACTCGGTACAGCCCATATTTCTTTTATAAATATAATACAACTAAAGACTTTTCAGAGATATGAAGGATGCAATACTACTCTATAGGTACTCAAGATTGACATGAGATTGAATGAAACTCAGTGTTTCACCCCCCCCCCTTAATATCAAAGATCATTCTTTTTTTTCAAACCCTTCCAAAAAATGATTCTTTGCACTCAGCATATGCATATGACATAATGTACCTTTAGTTACTACATCTTGCAGGTGTCAGAGACATTTTTATTATATTTATGCCATACAACTGGAGTTATATCAATCCACATCAACCACTTATATTGTAGTAGTTTCAGATGTGTATTCATTGTTTGTGTTTGAGCTTGTTTAGATGCTAGTTTTATCTTTTGTCACAGATTTTCTTTTCAGCACTGCAAGGAGCCTCGAAAAACATGCACAGATGGAATGAAGATACTACTTTTTTTTTGGGGGGGGGGGGGGGGTGATTGAAATGTGTTAAAAATGTTTGTCAGCTTATCTTAATGCAAAATTGTCAGCACACTATTGCTCCCACAACAAAGGAAGCTTATCAGTAATGTGATGTTTTGAGCAAATCAGGTCTTGTTCAGACTAGTGTGCCGACTTTGTTTTGCATTGCTATGAACTTTTTTGTCATGCTGGATTGGAGACATTTTTGGATATGCTGGCTTTACATGCTCCTTTGATAGCTTATTCTTATGGGGCCTGTACATTCTATAAATGCTTTTATCATCAATATATATATATATATATATATATATATATATATATATATATATATATATATATATATATATATATATATATATATATTGTAAAAATGTATTTAAATTAGTTAACTCAGTTTAGTTATTTTCTGTAACGATATTACACTTAATTTATACTTTGTCTAAAATTCTACATAAAAAAAAATGTCCATACATGTGTCTTAGCAATTGAGAAAAATTATTAATTCATAAAAAAAGTCTGCAAAAAAATAAAAAAAACATTTCAACAGAAATCTGCAGGTTACGCATTACAGTAGAACACAGTAGCTATGTTTCCATTCAAAGTTGCACATTTGCAAATAAAGTGGCGATTCCATCGCTTGTGTTCAATAGAACAAAACGTACTTGGTTACTTTCGTAACCTCGGTTCCCTGAGAGAGAGGGAATGAGTATTGCGTATGGGAAAAACTCCTTTTCTCGAGAATGTGAAGTAAAACTTTATTAATAAAGGTATCTATGTAAAGTGCAGCTGCACGGCCATAGCCTGGCGCGAGGAGCGCTCTGATTGGCCGGGCCAACTGGCAACTGCAGGAACGCAATACTCGTTCTCTCTCTCTCAGGGAACCGAGGTTTTGAAAGTAACCGAGTACGTTCCCTTTCGAGAGAGGTTCCTCGTATTGCGTATGGGAACACAATGTAAAACGCCGTGTGTGCTGACTGACCCAAAATCCCCAACTGAATGAGGGAAAGTCAAAAGAGAGTCTTTAGAGAGACCGACACAGGTGGGCTTCATAAGGAGAATGAAAGAACCGGAAGAGTCGGTTCGTTTGAACACCTGACCGGACATAGTCAGATCTATGGTAGAGTGTAAAGGTGCTATGAACGATTGAGTATAAGCGGAACGCAATAAGCAATCGTGTTGCCAGGGCTGCAGAAAGAGACCTAGATGGAGAAAAGCACTGCTTGTAAAGCTGGGACCTCCAAATTGTAGAATCTGATAAGAGTGGGCGGAGAGTCCCAGCCTGCCGCCACACAAATATCTTCCATGGAAGTGCCACATGACCAAGCCCAAGACGAGGCCATGCCTCTAGTGGAGTGGGCTTTATTGCCTGTAGGACAGGTTAGGTTCTTAGACCTATATGCTAGTGGGATTGCATCCACTATCCAGTGTGAGAGTCTGTTTCATGACAGCACAAACTTTAGTGCGTCCACCGAAGCAATGAAGAGCTGATCCGACTGCCTGAAGGGGGCGGAGCGCTCTAGATACAATCTCAATGCTCTGACTGGGCAGAATAGGTTCGCGTCTTATTGTCTCTGAGACGCAGGTAAAGGAAGAAGTGTAAAAACCTGCATACTGAAGGGGTTGATAGCACTTTGAGTATAAAACCATGCCTCGGTTTGAGCACAACCTTGAAGTTGCTGGACCCAAACTCAAGACAGAAAGGGCTCACGGAGAGTGCGTGTAAGCCACCCACTCGCTTAACCGAGGCCAAAGCCAGCAGAAAAGCAGTTTTGAGTGATACGTGCTTAAAGCTCGTGGTCTGAAGTGGTTAGATGGGGGGACTCTTCATGGCTTCTAAAACCACGGTGAGGTCCCAATAGGGACTGAGGAAGGGGCAAGGCGGGTTAAATCTCCTGGCCCCTTTAAGAAAACATACAATACGATCGGAGTGTGGTTAGCTATGGTGCAGACATATACTTTGAGCGTGGAGGGGGAACGACCCATGTCCATTAGCTCTTGGAGAAAGTTCGCATGAGTGTGCGTCGATGTTTCGCGCAGCACACTGATTAGAAAACCACTGACCACTTCAAAGCAGAGCTGCCAGATAGCGGGGGCTCTAGCTTCTGAAATAGCGTTCATAACTTGTCAGAAAGGTTCCCGGATACCCGTTGATGGGCCATACGTGGAGGGCCCATAGCTCGGGACTGGGATGCCAGATCTTCCCTTTCGCCGGCGTAAAGAGGTATTTCCTCAGCGGAATGGGCCATGTGGCTGTGTCTGACAGCTCGGAGAACCATGTGCGGTTCTTCCAAAGTGGGGCTATTAAAAGCACTGTGGATACTGTCTCCCTGATCTTTTTTGATAGTTTGTAGCAGCATCACGATTGGAGGGAGCATATAGAGGGAGTCTGGGCCAAACATGGGCCAGGCCCTGCGTTTGCAGAAAAATATTGGGCAGCGTGTGCTGTGCGAGCTGAATCGTTTGCAGGTGAAGGGAACATTCCCCTGGGGGAATTGGTCCTCTGAATAACATGTCCAGAGCCTGATTCAGAATACCTGGCATGTGAGCCACCCTTAAGGAGCTCAGATTGTGCTCTGCCCATAAAAGGAGATGCTTAGCCATGCAGTGAAGAGAGTCTGATCTCGGCTGCCCTGGCGATTTTATGTACGTTACCAAGACGTGGTGGTTCTTATGACGTAAGCCGCTCGTTGAGTCTTGAGTCTATGATAGTGACTGTACTGATAAGCCTGCCCCTCGAAGGCGAATCTCAAGAATGGCCTGTAGTGGGGGGCTATCTGAACTTGAAAGTATGAGTTTTTCAGATCTATTGTGAAAACCCAATCCCCGGGGCGAATGTGCGCGAGGATTTGTTTCACCGTCAGCATCTTGAAACGAGCATGTCATAAGTGCTTTGTTCAGATGTCTGGAAAATGGGCCTGAGACCGCCATCCATTTTCTGGACGAGAAATTAGCGACAGTAAAAACCTGACTCACTAGCGTCGGGTGCACTGTTTCCACCGCTCTCTCCTTTACAGTTTTAACACCTCAGCGAGAAGCACGTGGCTGACACTGCTACTTACTGAGGGCTTGACCACGGCTTGAATCGCGGGGGTCTGTGAGCAAAACTGTAGCAAGAACCTTGTTTTATATGTTCAACACCCAATATTATATACCAGGAATGACCTGCCAGGCATGGGCTCGTGAAGCCAGGGGTTGAATTAGATTCAGGGGCGGGCCGATTAGTAATAGGGGCCTGTTAACCCGGTTGCTTGCGCTGTAACACTGCTTGTAACACTCTGGGGATAGTGTTAGGTTTTGGTGGTGCAGGCTTTGTCCGTCTGTCCGCGGCGCCTCCTCAGCACGGCAGCATAGTGACGAGAGCTTCGGCTCGAGTTCACCTATTCACTCTAGTAATCTCTGTCCGCAGCAGTAGCGCGACGGAACGAGAGAAGAAGGAAGAGTGAGGAAGAGCCGCGGTGGCGGCAGAGTGAAGAGAGCTTCGGCTTGAGTTCACTCATGTCCTCCAACATTCTCTCTCTCTGTGGCGCTATTCAGCGCGACGGAACGAGAGAAGAGGGAGAGAGAAGAGCTCCGTCTTTCCGCGGCGCTTATACGGCGCGGCGGAACGAGAGAGTCCGCGCATAGAACAAGCCTGTAAGCTCTAGAAGTGGCGTTGCAGCGGCCCCTCTGGAATGCCCCCATTGGTTCGCTCCTCTCAGCCGCCTTACCATAGGTTCCTGCAGTTACCGCGGCCCGGCCAATCAGAACGCTCCTCGCGGTAATTTATAATCTGTAACAAATTACATTTCCATAGTTACCTTCCCAATATTGAGTATATTAGATCTGAGTTTTAAAGTGAAAGCAGCATACAAAAAACAATACCTGCCAGGGGTCTATCATAAGATCCTGGGTCATATGTATAGGTAGTCCTGATGGGCTCCCATGTTCCAAAAGGAACAGTTGGCTCATTCATGACATTGAGATTGGGATTAATTCAGAGCTTTTAATTTAAAAAACTTTAAAAAAAAAAAAACATTCAAAAGAGTCTTTGGAATGGATCTCTATGTGTGTTTTAGCACGGGGATCTGTGCTGCAAGTTGGTGAATGAAGATACTTGCCAGGTTATGTGTAAAGTGTTATAAGTGTAAAACAATTGTTATATTTTTGTAAAGCATAAAAAAAACAAATTATTGTTTATTTTGAGCACATGAACACATTTTGTTTTGTGATTTCACTGCAAATAATAGAGTCCCTGCAAAGGCATTAAGTGATAGATTGACGCGCTGGTTTTTGTGAAGACAGTGAACGTGCCAATAGAGAACGTAAACCCCGCCTACTTTGATTTGATTGGCCATCTCAATCATTTTGACATTGACAAGTGCCATTAGACCTGAGGCAAACCAGACCAGGCATAAACACAAAATTTGAAAAAAGCATCCCTAAAAGTTTTGCATCCCTGTAACTCAAGAAGTATTACAGATCCCTTAATTTCCTTTTAGATTCTAATTCTTTAAAAATAACTTTTTGGGCATTTTAAATTTCAAGGCACAATCAGTGGCGGCTCCAGAGATTTTCTGTTGCAGGTGCTATGGGGATGCTTAACACTTAAGAGAAGGTGCTTTGAATTTTGCGTGCTTTGTGTTATTATATATATATATATATATATATATATATATATATATATATATATATATATATATATATATATATATTATATATATATATATATATATATATATATATATAAATATAATTAATATTAAATATAATATAATTCTGGGCTCTCTTGAGGATGGTTGCTAATATCACCTGCAGCTCAAACCGTAACCATAGTTGCCAAGTCCACGTGTTACGCGACTTTAGGCTTCTTTTTGGGCAAGTCGTGTTAAAAATCTTGAGTCGCGGGTTGCGTTTTTTGGGCTTATTTTTTAAAATGTGTTTGCTTGTTAGGAAAATATGACAAGCAACTTTGTTTCTTAATAGTTGCTGTTTTGTCCAGTACATTGCTGACACGGTCTTCTCACAGCTAATGGCCATTCAATGCAACGATACTGCAATTCGTCCTCATACATCCCGCCTCGCTCCTCATTGAAGAAAAATTGCGTTCAACGTGCAGGCATGTGATGTGACCATAGACTGGGACATTATAAATGCACGTAATGATAGTTCGTAGACGTAAATAGACGAATACATTTTTTGTTTTACAAACAATACAACCAGAAGACATGTACAGAGACGGAGGAAACAGAGGAGACGCACCTAATTTACCGATTTAAAAAAAAAAGATAATAATAGATTTTATTTATAATGTACTTTTTAATTCCGAAGAATCTCAATGTATTTATCATTACAGGCTATGATAAAACAATAAAATAAAATGTGTGCATGTTCACCACTGCTAATGTGTGCACTAACTCCGACTATGGGTTACCATAATTAGCCTTCAACATCACTTTTTCCATCTCCAAACCTCTTCTGTACACAGCCTTTATTGCAATTTGAATAATTTTGTAATATCACATCTGTTTTTGCTTTTCAAACTCTGAAAGGTTTGAATTTAATAGCAGGCTCATTTATTGATAAATTGTTGATCATAAATTATATTGATATGATAATAATTAATAATATAGTAATATTGGGCTTGTTTTTGAAGCTGCAGTTGATTATTTATCTCGTGAGAGTTGGCAACACTGACTGACTGTAACGTTAGCATCCTCAATGAAAACCGCCGCCGCCGATTCTCTGTCTTGTTCTTGAGGCTCTGTGATGACGAGTGTTGTGTCTGCACCTTCACAGTCTCGTTTCTCGTTTCAGGATACGACTCAGAACGTGGACGTTTAGGGAGCAAAAAACGATCCATTTTGGTGTAACGTTATTTTACTTTGCTAAAACTCGCTATCAAAAACAAGCTCAGAGGTTCGCGGGCGCCGAGCCCATTGGCCAAAGATGATCACCTGTTTGGGCCTCATGTTATTTAAGACTAAAATATAATTTTAAATTATTATTTAATTCCTATTTTAAAAACATGAGAGAATATTCAAACATGACTTTAAAATATGAATATAAAAAATTACAGACATTTCTTGGGGGTGCTGGGCAGGTGCTATGACTAATATAGGGGGAGCTGCAGCACCACCTAGCCCCCCCCTGGTGCCGCCACTGGGCACAATATGGTTAATTTCTAGAGATATAAGGATCTCATTGTGGCTCTATGAATAAATTGGTCAATTGTACACATTTTTAATAATTGCACATTTTCTGAAGAACAAAAAATTCTAAAACTAGAAATGTATCTTTTTTCTTCTTCAACACAATTGCACAGAACATAGTTCAATAAATATTTGTTAAACTAAATATGCCTATAAATCTAAAAGTATTAAATATATCTCAATATCCTTCTCATTCTATACACTTTTCTTTTATAATATGTATTAAGGCCCTATATGTTTCAATCCCATATATGGGTACATTAAAAATGTATGTGCATATTCATTGATTGTTAAAAATGTCCGTCTACGTCTAGCGTGATCTTTCAGACATGATTACACACAGATGTTTGTAAATCTTCTCTTAAAACCTATTTTTTCTTTAGCTTGTAATTCATTGTGAGTTGGTCAGAAATGTTTGGCTTTGCCCTTGTCTCTTTAACTTTAAATTCAAAACAAACTTGACATTTATTGAAATAGCATTTTTGGGCCACAGGCTCTACCCACTTTGGCGACTTTTTTTATCATTCAAATTTGGCTGGGTGGTTAATAACATATTTTTCTGTGGTGTGACTAACTCAGATCACATACTTAATTTTGACTTTAAAACTCAGATCTAATATACTTTGGTATATACCTTGCGAATAACAATTTTTTTAACACATAATTTGTATTCAAATGGAAATATACTTACTTGCATTCACCCTATACATAACAGAGGAAAAAGTATATTGGATAGAAATACTCTCCACAGCAGGACACAAAACTCTTGAGATGAATTTGGTCAAATTTATTTTTTTAGTCACTTGAATATTAAAGCTGTGAGATGTTTCTTGGCTAACATTCTACATTGCATTAAACTTTATATAAAAGAGCCTTCCTTCTTGGGAAGATACAAAATTCGGTTTATTTTTGTCAGAAACTTCTGAGAACACCTTCAAGCCATTTTCCACCCTTACCCTCATTGTTATGACTGCTGATTGGTATGAGAAACACTCAGCAAGCCCCTCTATAAACTATTAGAGACTTTTAGAATTGCTTTTAGATGCTTTCGCTCTAGGTTAACAAATACGTGGAACATTTTCAAACTTATAGTACAAATCTTTAAACGGACCGTTGCAACACAGCTCATTAGTTTCCATCCACCAATTTGTGGGGTAGCCTGTCACATAAAAACGCTGGATGTAAACACCAAGATGTGCATAAATTCTAAAAATGTGCAATAAAAATAAAATAAAAAATTCAATTGATGTGGATATATATATATATATATATATATATATATATATATATATATATATATATATATATATATATATATATATATATATATATATATATTTTTCCCCATTTGATAAGAAAACATGTGCATATAAACTATAATGAAAAAAACATTTACCAAATAAATCCCTTAATCCGCAACAAAAACCTTAAGCAACTTTGCCTCAACAGTGGATAACTAGACTACACAGTTAATGCCTGAGCCAAAGTCTGTCATCATTGGTATAATAACCTTCCAGGTCTGTCTCACGCGATCGCATTCCTAAACACTAGATGCAAGAGAACATGACAGCGTTTATGCGCTTTGTCTGTGCGCTCTGAGACGCAAGTAAATTATGATGTAGGAAAAAAGAGCCACAGTGCTTCCCCGACTGCAGCAACTTAACATTTTTATTACAGATATCTTGGTGCTGTTTTCTTGTTTTATGGTGCATTACCTCCACCTTTCAGCCAAATGGACCATTGACACTCTACCTACAATCTCCTGATTTACCGTTGTAACAGTCCACCAAAGGCAGGCGTAGAGAGAACCCAAGCGCAGTTTGGAACTAAAATGTGAACCAAATACAAACAAACCAAAAACTTGACTATGAACAAACAACTTGAACATAAACCTGGACTTGACATGTACTCACAGTGGTTACACAAACAAAGCTAGACAAGATAGAATAAAAACTCAAGATATAATTATACACAATAGCCTGTTCACAATCAAACAATGAACCAATGATAACACCGGACACATAACTAGACTACCCAATGAGAGTAGGAAAGCACATGACACGAGGTCAAGGGAATCACAAGACAAATCTGAACCATGACTATGACTAAATAAAATAAGACATTAAACAATAAAAGTAAACCAAACCCAAAACAGATGTGACATACTGGAGCTGGATCATGGGGCAATGGTTGGCCTGGGCCATTGAGGGAGCAGGGGCAGGCCTGGACTGTGGAGCAGAGGGTTGTGGACCACTTGCGGACCTGAGCCATAGAGCAATGGCAGACCGGCATTATGAAGTTGTGGCAGGCCTAGGCTGTGGAGTAGAGATGAGCTTGGGCTGTGGGTCAGTGATGGGCCTGCCTCATGAAGTTGTGGTGGACCTTTACCAGGGAGCAGGGAGCAGGGGCAGGCCTGGTCTTTGGAGCAGTGGAGGGCCAAGCTCCGTGTCCATTGGAGCTTGGTACATATAGCAAACAGCAAACTTGTAGAAATTAATGCGTAACTATCAACTTTATAAAATTAAGTAAAACTACTCAACTTTTCTCTCTGCACCAGATAAACGGTAGGTGTTAATTTGCATGGGCTCCTTTGCGTCTGTGTCTGGCGTTGCAGGTACTTTGGGGCTGCCACGGGTGTTGTAATCTGATAAGATTGTCCATCCGAATGACAAGCTCGATGAACTGTCTAAATTCCTTCATGGCTTTATTTTCATTACAAAATATTGGGCTTTCGTCATGGCTGAAACTGAATCTCCCAAATGTCTATTTTCAGAGGGCAAGTCTTTCCAACAGATTGTGGAGCAATATACCTTTAAAAAAGTATTTATTTATTATTATAAATGAAATGATTATTACAATTTATTACAAAGACCTTCAATTACAACATTTCTTAAAACTAAAGATAGACAAAGGAGACTTAAAAATGAACATAACAGAGAATGGATGAATACAATCTGCCTAAAGGGATCAATATCAAGGACATGTGAGTAAATCATGGAGTAATTTTTGTTTTTTATTTTTGGGTAAACTATCCCTTTAAGAAAAGTTCTGAGCTGAATTGTTGTGCTTGTATTTAAACCACCGAGTCGTTTAAAAGAGAACAAAGTTATTAGTTCCTAACATTGTTAGGAACACTGTACATTTTCAGTTTAATATTTAGTAGCAGTTCAGCCATCCATAGTTCAACAGAACACGATTCACTCTTCTTGAGGAGAAATCATACTCCGTTTGCCTTGGACCATCTGAGAAATACAGATAACCTAAAAAGAGAGAAAATTAATTTAAGAGAAAAATTCAAAAGGGAACGGCATTAAATAATGATTAATTGACTTGTTAATGTTTTTGTTTTGTAGTTTTTAAGCTCACCATAATTTTCAAAAGCAGCGTCCACCTTTGAGCCAATGCCACGAAAATCACTTTGAATAGTTTTAGGAAAGTCTTTGTCCATCTGACCTGTTCTTTCATTGAAGCTACACAATTGTAAATAATAATAATAATAAATTAGTATAAAAGTTATAATAACTACTTATACTAAAAGTTAGGCGAGGATATAGCTATATATTTCTCACCTCCAATATTTTCTTCCAACAAAGAACAAAGTGCGCCCGGTTGATTTCACATACACAGCTGCATCAATCTTTTTCACATTTGTGGGAAACCCGAATTTGGTTATAGGTTTGGGATATCCAGACAAAGTAGTGGTGCCTTTTACTGCCCAGTACTGCTGACCTTTATGTGAAAGACCACACGACTACATTTACTGAAGACATTTTATACACCACTTCAAGACTCTTACTTTGGGAAATGAGACTTTACCTTTGAAAAGGAAGCTAGTGTCTCTGTCACTGAACTCATAAGCAGCATCAACTGAGTCAATGGATGGCCAGGTAGATTTGATTTCAAGCAGTGACAGTCCACTGTAGTAGCCCTTTTTCCAGTAATACCTGATGGACATGAAGGCATGAAATATTACATAGTTTTTAAATCAAACTTTTTAGTCACATTTTTACATTAACTTGTACAACAATGATATTGCCAAAATCACATTAGATTTATAATTTGTGATCATTTTTTAGCATTTCTATTTATATATTCATATTAAACGTGTGTGTGTGTGTGTGTGTGTGTGAGAGAGAGAGAGAGAGAGAGAGAGAGAGAGAGAGAGAGAGAGAGAGAGAGAGAGAGAGAGAGAGAGA
Source organism: Pseudorasbora parva (assembly GCF_024679245.1). Lineage (NCBI taxonomy): Eukaryota > Metazoa > Chordata > Actinopteri > Cypriniformes > Gobionidae > Pseudorasbora > Pseudorasbora parva. The sequence continues at coordinate 28,015,959 of NC_090194.1, read as the reverse complement.
GAGAGAGAGAGAGAGAGAGAGAGAGAGAGAGAGAGAGAGAGAAATGCAATTATTACCTATCTTTAAAGAAGTACAGTTCTCCTCGAATGCTGGTTGCTGCATCAAATACTAACTCACGCTTGCACGGTTCTGGTGGGCTTGGTTCAGGATTTGGTTTTGGGTCTGGTTTTGGTTCTGGTTCAGGTTTAGGTTTATCTGTTAATGTTCGAACACCTGAAATAGAAAATGGTTAGAAACATATATTTATTGATTGTTTTATAATTGGTCCAGTTCACCAGTGGCCATATAATATGATCAACTGTGTGTAATGTATTGATATTGCAGTATGTACAGTTCTCTATCACCAAAAAAACAAACTAAAAACATTTACCATACAGAGCCTGGACCCCAAGTCGGTCATCAAGGGGAAGTACATAGCCATTCGTGTTGACGTATCGATAAGTTGGATACATGAGAGCTGAACGATCTTTGGAGTGATCTAGTCCCAGTGCATGTCCGAATTCATGAGCAGCCACCAAAAGCAGGTTTACATCTAAAGCAATTTATGATGATGGTTTTAAAATAGAAATGTAATAATTTACATACACATAAGCATTTGATTCTACTTGATATGTGGATTCACCTCGTGAACTTTGGGTCCACTTCTCATCATCATCAAAGTGTGTGTCTCCTCCTTGATTCGGACCAGGTGAGTTGGCATGAGCCAGAACCCCATTTGGACCATCAAATGGGTAAAAATCTCCATGGTCTAAAAGTTAAGAATAAATATCATATTAAATATATATAAACAGAATGAGAACATGGATCCATCATGCCTTGTTATGACTGTGTAGGCTGCTGGTGGTGGTGGTGTAATGGTGTGGGGGATGTTTTTTTTTGGCACACTTTAGGTCCCATAGTGCCAGTTGGGCATTGTTTAAATGCCACGCCCATTCCTGAGCATTGTTTCTGACCATGTCCATCCCTTTATAACCACCATGTGCCCATCCTCTGATGGCTACCTCCAGCAGGATAATGCACCATGTCACAAAGCTTGAATCATTAGTTTCTTGAACATGACAATGCGTTCACTGTACTAAAATGCCCCCCAGTCACCAGATCTCAACCCAATAGATCATCTTTGGTGGAACGGGAGCTTTGTGCCCTGGATGTGCATCCCACAAATCTCCATCAGCTGCAAGATACTATCCGATCAATATGGGCCAACATTTCTAAAGAATGCTTTCAGCACCTTGTTGAATAAATGCCACGTAGAATTGAGGCAGTTCTGAAGGCGATTGTGAGTGTGTATATATATATATATATATATATATACACACTCACCTCATTATTAGGAACACCACACTAATAACTGCTTGTGTGTGTGTCACATATATTCGAGGGAATGTATATGTATTTAGGACCTACATCCAGCTTTGAAGAGAATCATGATATCCGCTGTGCCACTGTAGATCTGTTTGAAATCCAGTGGAATAACATCACTGTAGAGCTGGAAAGCTTTGGCAATAATGGCATCCACTTCTCTCTGGCTCATCTGTGATGTGTATTCAGTAATTCTAAGAGAGAAAGAAGTTAAAGCATGTTTAGTATCCACTTTAAAGTCACTCACTGTTTGACAATTCATAATTTTATGGAATACTGCAGTGTTTATTATTAATCTCTGCACATCTTTTTTTTAATTCATGCACACTCATAATCATCTTTAATCGAAATAACTTCCCCTTCCTCTTGCAGTGACATCTAGTCTCTTCTCTGATGGTGCGATGGCAGGACAACCTGTCACTCACATGAGATTGACCAATAGCAAACCACAATATTTTTTTTCTTCTTTGATGCAGTTTAAGCCAGATACACGTCACAATAGACTACAAACTTTTTTTTCTTTTTACTAAAACTACTTTTGGTCCCCACATTCCCTTCATTGACAACCTCATGCAGGAGGTAAACTTTTTACATTCATGCATTAGGCATATACTTGTGTGCAAAGTGACTTTAATTTCACTCAATGTACACATTTTATCAGTTTTTGCTTTCCCTGGGAATCGAACTCATGCTCCCGGTGTTGCTCTACTGATTGAGCTACAGGAAAGCACACATCATACAACTAAACCTACCTGTATGTTACAACGCTCTGCTTCCATCTGGGTCTCCCCTCGAAGTGGCCGTATTTGGCAACATCAGTGACTCCACAGCGTGGCAGCTTCATCGTCTCAAGAGTGTTTGAGTCCAGTTTGCCCGTGACCTCTAGTCCAAAAAACGCCTGCATGGCCTTCAGTTCAGTTTCTATATCTGGGAGGACCATCATTCTGCTGTGAGGTACAGTTGCATTAAGATCCCTGTAGAACTGTGACAGATAAGCCTGGGGAGAAAGAGGAAGGAACATTAAATGTATAGATTAGATAAGAAATATAAGAGTACATACAAGGCATAAGTGTACTGACCTCTGCTATTTGATGGTCTTCTGGTGATGCAGTTGTGGGGGCTCCATCACAAAGAGCCAAAAACCCCACAAGTGTCAGAGCAAGAGCTGTCCAGTGCCCCATACTGCAGTCCTCTTCCTCTGCAGGCAAAGAAAAGTGACTTCCAGAGTCTTGTTTGTGCCTTTTATAAGCCTAAATAGTCACAAAGGGGCTTGTCCAGTGTTTTGTTATCTCCAATCAGCATCAGTATTAGCGGGGGTGGGAATGGGAAAATGCAGGGTTTCAGGGGGTTTTGACTCCTGTCTGAACACGTCAGTCAAAAGTTGGAGTTGCTGATGACTTCACCTCTGACACAACTGAATGGGCCGGTTCCGGAAGATTTTAGGTTTAGTATTCACTACTTCTGGTTTTATTATCCCCCTCTTCTGGTCATTCTGGTCCCAGAGCAGGGCCGTTTTTAGGCATAGGCAAACTATGCAGTCGCCTAGGGCGCCATCAGTGGGGGTGTGCCAATGAGCGCATATCTGGTACTAGATTTTTGTGTGTGAAGGGTGTTATTACCGCTCCTACTAGTTCCCCCACACTATTGGATCAGAGAACTGTCAATCTGATGATCACTATATGCCATTAGATCAGAGTACTGTCAAAAAAGTTTGCATATACAGTTTGCGTTTTGAACGCTCAACAACACCATTAGATCAAATGGCTTGGTCAATGCTTTGGCAAGGTAGCGCTTTTTAAACCATACAATAAAGCTAACTTCAAACTAAAGGCCAATTACAAGAAACAAAACAGGTAGAGTAAAAGTGCACAACTCTGTGTTTTGTTAGGGCAGTATTTGTGGCAGTTGAGAAATCACGGTGAAATGGGCAGATAGCATAGCTCTGTTTATGTTAGAGGTAAAATATAACTGCACACTGACATCAGCATTTTGACTTTTTAAAGCTTTCTTCTCTTACTTGAACCTCAAAAGGTTTTTGCGCTTATACATTGTTAAAATAATCGTTGTAATTTTCCAATTTTAAAACATTTAAAAATGGTGTAATAAAATGTTAATTTTAATTAATAAAAAACATTAATACATCCTTTATTAAATCACTTTGTCGAACTTAACACATCTTTATGGATGGTGTTGAATGCTGAAACTATTTATTCAGTTCTAATAGTGCTCAATGCAAGTCACGTTATTTAAGTTATTATTACATTTTTCACATGAACCTAATAAGAATAAATACTGAGTCAGTGTGGTTTTGTTACTCATTGATGCTTGAACTTACATAACGTGATAACGTTTGTATATATATATATATATATATATATATATATATATATAGATATATATATATATATATATATATATATATATATATATAAACTGAGCAGACTGAAATACTCAGACCGGCCCGTCTGGCACCAAAAACCCAATAACTCAAAAGCGCTGATAACAACTTGGGTTGTCCTTGTCCTCTTTAGTCCGGATGACATGGCATCCCATTTTTCCAAAAAGAACTTAAAATTTTGATACGTCTGACCATGGACCAGTTTTGCACTTTCCCACAGTCCATTTTAATTGAGCCTTGGCACAGAGAAACCGCCTGCGCTTCTGGATCATGTTTAGATATGGCTTCTTTTTTGACCTATAGAGTTTTAGCCGGCAATGGCAAATGGCACGGTGGATTGTGTTCTGTATTTCTGAGTCCATGTTGTGATTTCCATTACAGTAGCATTCCTGTATGTGATGCATTTACAACTCCACCACATTTTAAGAATGATCTGAAAGGTTCCCAAACTCCATCAAAAACTGTATATTTATCCCTTCAAATATAAGTTATCTTTTCCATTGAGATGTTTGTTACTATTTCTTTTAGTCAACGTCCTATACTTGGGGCACAAATACTATCCAGTTTAAAGAAATAAGCCATTTTGTTTGAAGAATACATATATTTATAAATATACTCTTTCTTTTTTTTTATTTGATCTCCTTAGAATATAAATTAAACAAAAAAAGTAAAGGTGACAATGGAATATTACCATCAAGGATAATTTTTTACACCCTTCTAAAAAATTTACTTCTTCAAAACTTCCATATGCATATGATATACTGTCCCTGACAAAAGTCTTGTCGCTTGTGTACAAATTGATCTAAAGTGCCGCTGAAATATATTTCTAATCAAGATTTTTTTTACAAGAAATGGCTCATTTTAATCCCACCAGGTTTTGTGATAATGTTTCAGTGAAAAACTAAACTTTCAAAAAGTATTTTAATATTCACAGCTTGGTAAAGCCCATTGAGTCAATTTTTGCAAAGACATAAGTGTTGTCACCTTGTCATATGAGCTTCACCTGTGACTAATAATGGATCAATTAGGTCTCAAGTGTGTATAAAAAGAACCCCAGTACACTAGACCTTCACATCAACTGCAACTAGACCTCTGCAAACATGCCTAAGATTCACCCTGAGACTAAAGTTTTGATTATCAAGAGGCTGAAGACCAGATCCACTTTCTGATGTGGCAGACACCTTCAATGTGTCTCAGCGTCAAGTACAGAGGATAAAAAAAAGATTTGAAGAGACTGGAGACGTTTTTGACAAGCCCAGGTCAGGCAGACCCCGCAAGACAACTGCTCGAGAGGACCGTTTGTTGGCTCAAAAAATCCAAGGCCAGCCCATTTTCCACTACAGCAGAGCTCCACGAGACCTGGTCACCTGAAGTCCCTGTGTCAACCAGAACAGTTTGTCGGATTCTGTCTCGAAATGGCCTCCATGGTCGAATCAGTGCCCAGAAGCCAGCACTAAACAAAAGACAATTGAAAAACCATGTGGCATTTGCCAAGGCCCACAGCCTGCTAAAAAGATGGACGCTGGAAAAGTGGACGAAGGTGGATTTTTCAGATGAATCTTCTGTTGAATTACACCACCGTCGCCGCAAATATTGCAGGAGACCTACTGGTGCACAAATGGATCCGAGATTCACCCAGAAAACAGTGACGTTTGGTGGCGGAAAAATCATGGTCTGGGGTTACATCCAGTATGGGGGTGTGCGAGAGATCTGCAGGGTGGAAGGCAACATCAATAGTCTAAATTACCAAGAAATCTTAGCTACCTCTTATATTCCCAACCATAAAAGAGGCCAAATTCTGCAGCAGGACGGTGCTCCATCGCATACTTCCATCTCCACATAAAAGTTCCTCAAGGCGAAGAAGATCAAGATGCTCCAGGATTGGCCAGCCCAGTCACCAGACATGAACATCATTGAGCATATGTGGGGTAGGATGAAAGAGGACGCATGGAAGACGAAACCAAAGAATATTGATGAACTCTGGGAGGCATGCAAGACTGCTTTCTTAGCTATTCCTGATGACTTCATCAATAAATTGTATGAATCCTTGCCAAACCGCATGGATGCAGTCCTTCAAGCTCATGGAAGTCATACAAGATATTAAATTTGGATCTCACAGCACCACAACTTAATTTGCTGACATATTTTTGTATTTGCAGTAAATTTGTTCAATTTCTGTATAGGCGACAAAACTTTTGTCTTGCCAAAATTTGACCTTTCTGCCTTGATTAAATTATAAATATTTTTTTCTGTGAAAATTATTTATTTCAGTGCATTAAACATCATTTCGGAGGGTTTTAGCTTTTCATATGAGCTATTTCTAACACCAATGATTTAATTAAAAGTCAGGTTAATATCAGGTATTTCTAGAAAATAGATAAGCGACAAGACCTTTGTCAGGGACTGTAATGTACCTTTATAGACACTACATCTTAAGGAGATGTCAGAGACAGTTTCATTATATTTATGCCATTCAACTGGAGTTATATAAATCCACATCAACCACTTATATTGTAGCAGTTTCTGATGTGTATTCATTGTTTGTGTTTGAACTTCTTTAGATGCTAGTTTTATTTCCTCCTGTCACAGATTTTCTTTTCAGCACTGCAAGGAGCCTTGTAAACATGCATGACACTAAGATGGAATGAAGATACACATTTGTTTTTTTGGGAGAGATGGAGATGTGGGATGAAATACGTTCAAAATGTTTGTCAGCTTATCTTAATGCAAAAAGGTCAGCACACTGTTGCTCCCACAAAAAAAAGAAGCTTATCAGTAATGTGATGTTTTGAGCAAATCAGGTCTTGTTCAGACTGGTGGGAGAAACAGTGTGCCGACTTTGTTTTGCGTTGCTATGTACTTTTTTGTCATGCATATGGATTGGAGACATTTTTGGATATGCTGGCTTTTCATATTCCCGTGATAGCTTATTCTTATGGGGCCTGTAAATTCTATAAATACATTTATCATCAATAACCATTGTTAAAATGTATTTAATTTAGATAACTCATCTTAGTTAGTTTGAGTTTATTACACTTCGTTTATACTTTGTCTAAAATTATACATTCACTTTTTTTCAATTAAATGTGTCTTAGCAATTGAGAAAAATAATTAATTGACTAAAAAACTTACCCCCAGAAATCTGCAGGGTATGCAGTACAGTAGAACACAATAGCTATGTTTCCATTCAAAAGTGACACCGATGGATACTGACCAAGCGTCAATATGTGACGAATAGGAGTGAGACTGTGTTGCATGTGTTGGAACAAAAAAGTCTGTGTGTGGACAATGGATGCTTCCTGTCATTGGATATCTCTCTCCAGGACTTTTTCTTTCGTTGTTCCTGGTTGGTGGAGCGATCTTCCGTCCTCCATACGCACGACAGAATCACTCGCTTCATTCAAAAGACAGGTAAAAACTCATCTCTTCCATTGTCACTTAATCTTACATAAAAAATCAAATTAAAAAAATAATTAAAAAAACTCCCTATTTTTCCTCTAGTTCTCTTTTCTTCTTCCCTTTTCTTGTTTTTGCTATACAAATCTTGGTATACAAATCTTGGTATTTGGGGCACTTTTTGTGTTTCTTTGCCTCTTCTTGACGGATCGCTTCATGTACTCCTGAGTTGTAAGTCGCCTTGGATTAAAGCGTCTGCTAAATGCATAAATGTAAATGTAAATTGGCATCACTTGTCATTGGTGCTATTAACGTTTAACATTTTCTCATTTAAAGAAATCTAGTATTTGACCATGTCTAACATGAATTTAAATTTAAAACCTAAGCAGTTATGATCTGCAATACTTTAAGCAACTTGACTATTATTTATTAAAGAGCCATGCAGGCACTTTGTGGGTAATGGCATTACAAATTAAAATTATTATTTTTTGGCCAAAAATCACTCTAATTTGCCTCTTTGCATTGGAATTCTTTATTTTAACTTTAATTACTGCACTAATTGTAAGATAAATAATACAAAAATTAGGAAAAAATATTTTAAGCGGTCATTAATGGACCATAATTATTGCACAAATAGTATTTAGTACCAAAAGATCTCCTCAAAATATACAATAAATATTACTAAACTAAAATATAGTTTATTTAATAACATTTATTGAATTGAAAAATAGTTAAGGTGTATGGTCACATTTGACTATGGGAATATCTCAGCTAAATACAAGAAGAGCATAACATTACAATGTTGCATCTCTCTCCATTTTAAAATGACACTGTAAATGCGGTTTATAATCATCAATGCACACTATGCTGTACACTGTAAAATATTTGTGGTGGTTTTTGTTGGTTTAACTTAAAAAAGTAAGTAACCTGGTTGCCTTAAAATGTTGAGTTTATTGAAATTAAAAATGTGAGTTGATACAATGAAGGCAATTAGTTTAATAAATAGAAACTCAAAATATTATTGTATCTGAATCACATAAAAAAATTGATAAGTCCTGAAAATAGCACAATTTGGCATGCTTCACTGCATCATCAGAAATAATACACACACAATTATCCAATATGCTTACAAAATCTTTTAATAATCTTTTAATAAAGGTTGTCGAATCTCCAAAAATGTTCATTGTATTAACTCAAAATTTTAATTTCAATGAACTCAAAATTTTAAGGCAACCAGGTAACTTTTTTTCTAAATATTTTTTTACAGTGTACTGTTTAACAAAAATAGCTGCAAATACCCGTACAATGAAGCTGTTGTATGTTCAAATGTATTGACTGACACAGTCAATACATGCTGGTTTGTTTAGAACTATTGCGAGCGCAGTCATCACGTGACTGCGCGCTGCCGCGAGATGAATGCATGTCATAACTCTGTTATTCAACGGATCTGGTTTTATTAACAAAACGGTCATTGACAAAGGGTGTGATGCGCACGAGAGGTGGAGGAAGAGCTAAGGAAATGCAGCTGAACGAATATGCCTGCATCTTTTAAATAGCGTTAAAAAAGAAATGACGAAACACAATTTTTGGTGGCCGGTGTTGAGTCTGTATGGGAAACACTGAATCAACCAAATTTCCATGTGCATCTTGAAATTGGATGTTTGGAATGTGCTGCGGTACATTTTTGTGCTATCCAGTGGTGGAAGATAAAATCAAATGTGCCCTTTACCCTGGTGCGCCTTTAGCCCCGATAGTCCCGTTGTACCCTACCCATATTATTTTCTATTTAGTGAAGACAAATTTATGAAACTTTTTTTACAGAGTCTAATATACGTCTAAATAGCGAAGGACTACATCCCTTTTTTTCCTTTCCTTTTTTACATTTTTAAAAACATTTTTTACTAAAACTAATTTTGGCCCCCAAAGTTTCTTCATATATTTTTTTCTCATGTATTTTGGACAACAACTGGAAAGCATTTTATCAGGCAAGGTCTAATTTAACTGATGAAATTGTTGGGAACAAAAGTTTTGTTAGTTTCATTAAGAAACTAAATGTCACATTTATGCATTTGGCCGATTCTTTTATCCAAAGTGACTTATATTGCGCTCAAAGTACACATATAATGAGTGTTTGTTTTCCCTGGGAATCAAATCCATAAAACCATCTATATAGTGTAAATAGGGGTTTTTTCAGTGGTTTATCATCTCTATCAGCACTGGAATTAGCAGGGTTGGGAGTGGGGAAACTGTCAGGGTTTTTGGTTCCTGTCTGAACATGTTAGACAGAAGTTTGTTTGGCCCGTGATTTTATCTCTTACGCAACTGAATGGGCCTCTTCAGGTAGATTTTTTTAAGAAGTTTTTTTATTCACTGCTTCTGCTTTTGATATCCCCTTTCTGGTTATTTGTTTTACTGTATTACTGTATTTGACGGGATGCATTCCAATATCAGACTAAAATAATTTTAAAACGTTTTTTTTACGAAACATGAAACGAATCTCTGCACCTCGGATGTTTCTCACATTGTGTACATGGGTTGGTCACTGTTTTTACCCTCTAAATTTACTGTAAAAACAAGAGGGGCAGCAATTTTTATACATAAGAACATTTCTTTTGAACCTGAAATCCAATAGTTGTTATGAGATTGTGTCCAGAATTTTACAAACAGTACCAGTTGTTTTAGCATGAAGAAATGGCCACAATTGGTAAGCGACTAATTTTTTGTTAAATAATAATAATACAAATTCTGTCCTTCCGATAGTAATCATATAATTATTGGGAGAGAGATTTTAATTTGATTCAAAACACAATCCAGGTCTTTTTCAAAACATAACACATTGTCTAACTCCGCCATATTTCTAGAGTCTTATACTAAACAGATTGCAATTTTTCAAAGGGAAATTGATCAGATCTTACAACGCCTTCCCAATGTTCAATGCTATCTAGACAATATATTAGTTACTTGGTCAATGATGAGCAATATCTCAAGAATGTAGTCCCCAGTCTCAGCCACTGCAGTCCTCAGTCATCTGGATGAGTTTGGGCTATGTGTCCAACATGAGAAATGTGAATTCTTTAAAGATTCACTGGAGTATTTGGGGCACATCATAGATGATCAGGGTCTTCATAAGTCACCAGAAAATGTCTCACATATCCTCCTAGACAGGTAGGAAAAACCATTAGCCTATGCCTCGAGAACACTGAGCAAAACAGGGCAAAACTATGCTCAAATTGAAAGCAAGGCACTTGAAATTTTGTCTTTGGAGTACGGAAATTCCATCAATATCTGCACGGGCGGAAGTTTACATTGCTTACAGACCACCGTCCGCTGATAACAATCTTCAGTCCAACAAAAGCCATTCACAAAGCTGCAAAGGCTGCAAAATGTCAATACTTTTCTGAACTTATCATAAACAATTGTCATAAACCTCGTTATTTTCTCTTATATTAACTCTGTTTTAAATCCTTTTTTGCACTATACTTTAGAGCTCTCTACTTCTCTTTGTGAAAAAAAAATTGGTAAGGCAAGGCAAGTTTATTTGTATAGCACATTTCATACCCAATGGCAATTCAAAGTGCATTACATAGAAATTAATTAAAACAGTGGTAACAAATGCATGAGAAAAAAAGAATACCATATGGACGGATAAAAAATTAAAAACAAGCATAGTTAAAACAGTTGTAAAGATAATAATACGTTTGGAAAATGGTAAGTTTTTTTGTAGATATCTCAGTTGTCTAACTCAGTATGAACTATGCATGATGTTCCATTACGTTCTTCCATTTGGTCTGAGTTTGAGTCTTGATCTGGTTTCTTGTAACAATATTGTCAGTCACCTAAAACCTACTATTTGTGCTCAGGATATTATTCCACCTTTTTTCCTGAGACAAATCATGGACACGGTTGGCCCTGGCCTGTTATTGGTTATTTACAATTGTTTGTCCACTGGTTCCTTCCCTAAGAGTCTTAAACTCGCTTAAACTTTCCAACTTTAGTTCCATTTCTAATTTGCCTTTTTTTCTTAAAGTTCCTTGAGAGAGTTGTACTGACTCAATTATTTATTTGGCTGTAAATTGTCTTCATGAAACATTTAAATTTGGTTTTAAAGCTTAACACAGTACTGAATTGTTTCACTTAAAGGTGCACTATGTAGTATTTTTGCAGTAAAATATCCAAAAACCACTAGGCCGGTGTTATATATTTTGTTCAGTTGAATACCTACAATATCCCAGAAGTTTCCAACTATTTGTAAATTGTGAGAAAATTGCTATTTTAACTGAGGACAGGGACGTTTCAGCATTGCATTTGAGGGAGTCGCCTGTCAATTGCGTCATATCTGCGTTACCCTCGGTTTCGGCTTTTATTTGGCAGGAGCGCTTTACTCTTAGCAGTGTGAACAAGTGAACGCACGGAGTAACGTCATAACGAGGCGGGTATTCGTTTAACAATCGCTCCAGCAGCTGTGCTGAGGTCCAGAACACTCGGTCCTGCTCTGCTTTAGACTACAGTAACGTTAATAACCGCATGCATGAACGTGATTTCTGCCCGAATCCTATTTTCTACCGGCTATGATGAGAAGACCACATCTCCTAAGATGCTGCGCTCACACTTTGCGTCATCAAACTATGATTTGTTTTGAATAGGCGCCCTCCAGTGGACGGAAAGCTGCATAGTGCACCTTTAAGAGTTTCAACTGATATTTTCACAGAATCTGATTCCGGGGAATCTATGGCTTTAGTTTTATGATTGCTGCATTTTATTTGGTCGACCATGTTGAGACACCTGGGGATATCTGTGGGCCATTTTGATGCAGTTTTACAGTAGTTCCTTTCTTATCTAAACAATAGATGGTTCGGTTTTTGTATTGGTTATCATTCCTTCTCAAGAATACCTCTTGACTGTGGAGTACCTCAGGGATCAATCCTCGGGCCGGTATTGTTTGCCCTGTACATGCTATCTTTGGCTTCCATTTGTAACAAATACGGAGCATCCTTTCATCTATACGCTGATGATACTCAGATCTATTTTCCCTTTAAACATAACAATAAAAATAGTTTACAACCGTTGTTGGCCTGTTTAAAAGAACTCAAGCTTTGGCTCTCGAGTAATTTTCTAAATTTAAACGAAAATAAAACTGAAATAATTATATTTGGGCCTAAGGAAAACTGTATGTTTGATGTTGACTGTGGTTCTCTTGCTCCATATGAAACTCAATGTGTTAGAAATCTAGGCGTTCTGTTTGATCACAACCTAAAATTTGATAAATCAGTACTTTTGTGAAATCATGTTTTTTTTTTCATCTTCGCCAATCTCTGAAGTGAAACCGTTTTTTATCCCAGAGCAACTTCCAAACCGTGATTCATGCTTTTGAAACAACACGTTTAAATTATTGTAATCCCCTTTATTATGGTGTATCTCAATCTTTTCTCTTCTGTCTACAGCTACTGCAAAAAAACAGCTGCTAGACTGCTCACTGGGACCTGCAAGTATGAGCCAGTATCTCCAATTTTATTTGCACTGCACTGGCTACCTGTCAAATTTAGAATTGATTTAAAAAATCTTCTATATGTTTACAAATCCCTCAAAAATGTGGCCCTCAACTCCATCTAGAAATCCAGTGAGCACTGTCTACTCATCGTGCTTAGATTTAGACTTAAAAAACGCTGGATACAGTGGAGTTGCTTCAATTAAAGCATCTTGATTCCTCTCCGGTGCTGGGATCAAATGTTTGTAAAGAAACAAGGTGTGAGTCCACTGTGTCACAAGTAATGGGAATGGTGGCGACTTGATAATTTTCATAAGTTACATTATTTACTTTTTAAAATAAAATAATGGTCTTTTTAAATCATTAAAATATACACATTTTTGAGTTTGACAACAAACACGTAGCTAAATACAGCTATACAGCATAGTTAAAACTTAATAATGTTTTAAATGGGTGATGAATTGAGAAATCAACTTTCCCTTGAGCTCTTGATATATAAAAGGTCATGGTAATATAAGAATATCCCAAAAGTTTCAGAGCTGAAAACTTCCTTGTTAGTCAAAGAAAAGCTTTTATTGACACCAGGCTCAGCAAATGGTCCTGTGCTTCTACTGACGTCACTGCGCGATGAAACACACACCTCTACAGCACGTCTAATCCAGTAGCCCCGCCCACCGACTCATGGAACTGATCGGCTCGACGTGCTAGCTGGTCAACAACATTAAACATGCCAAGGAAGATGGCAAGATATTGCGCTATTCCTGGTTGTGGAAGAACACAGTCGCTGCATAAGCTTCCTTCGGATCCTAATATTAGGAATGTGTGGTTGAACTTTATTTTTAATGCATTTTCAGCTCACGTGGGGAAGACAGTGGTGTTCTGTTCACTTCATTTCACTGCGGAATCGTTTGTAAACAAATCTCCGGCCGATGCTGGATTTGGATCCAACAGGAATGGTGCAACACGCTTAGTTGAGTAAAACATGTTTTTATATGTTATAGTATTGCATTGTTATAGATCGTTTTGCTCATGTGTACGTGTCTAATAGAGCCTACATTTAGCACGCTGGACTCGCAAAGCCCGGCAGGCCGATGTATCTCATTATATTCCGTTCTTGTTCTGCTATTCTCTCTCTCGGGTTGACATGTGAAGGGCGCCACGCACACCTGTATGTGTGTGCGTGCGGTTCGTGCTTATATCTTCAGATCTTGCGGGCTATGTGTAATATAAAAATAATAGTCCAATCAATCGTGGGTCGATGAGAAATAAATCATTGTGTTTGTTTGATAAAGACGTTTCCGAGTCCTGTGGTCGAGATAATCATTCTGGTTGACGCTTCTCCCTCAATCTCTCCTCTCCCTTGTGAACTGACAGGGGAGCTGAAGCTCATTAAATATGCAAATCTTATCCAATCCTAGCCATGGGCATTTACATCCAAGTCTCCAGTGCGTCACACCCATCAGAAACCAGCGTTTTGGAGAGACCCTTAAAACCAGTGTAGAAAATAGCCTTTTACTTATTAGTTATGATGTTTTTGAATGTAAAAACCACACGAACATAATTCGTTTTGACCTCAGACAACAGTGTATATATAAAAAAGCCAGTTCATGACACCTTTAAGTAATATAATAAAAGCTGAAATTTTTTAACTTTTTGTTTATCATTAAATGTCCATCTCACCTCAACAGTTAAGCTCGCCCTGCTGACATATTTACTGAAGCCTTTTGCCGGCCTTCCAGCAAATAATTTATTTATTTTTACACATTTTGTCGCCTCCGTCTCAAGTGGAATTTTTTTCTCTCTTAACTTATCGGCCCCTCCTTTACGTTTAGAGATTTTGTGCTTTAACATGTTCACTTTTGATGTCTCATCACATCATAATCATCATCATCACATCAGTAAGCTAATTGTTGCTCTGCAGGTCTATAATTTGATTCTCATGGCCAATGGTCACTAAACATGTCATGTGTGCTCATCACATGTTTAGCCTACCTGTCAGTCTCACAGCTCGCATTAGTTTTATGCAGCCAATGAGAGAGACACATATGTCCCGAATTGGACTATACAACAATATATGAATATAATCGTGATTAATAATGATTTAAAAACTAAATGCATAACGCACCGGCCCACACAGACTGCGGCCCAGGAATCTCCCAGTTATCCCGAAGGCCAGTTATACCTGCACCTTGCTGAGCAAATGTTACGAATGTAACAAAATTATTAGATTTATAATTTGAAAAGCTTGCTGAAATGTATATTTGTTCAAGGGCATTTACAGTTTCAAAGAAGGTGAAGTGAAAAATTTGATCAAAGAAATGAGGGATTAAAATAGTGTGAATAGAATTGTGTCAGTGATTTGAAGACAAAAGAGAAAAAAAAATATTAGAGCCATAACCAGGCCAGAGAGCAGTGAATGTTTGCAGGGCAGACTGAATCTGACTGAAACTTTGATTGAAGTTTTACATAACCACTGGAATTCCCTTTAGGGCACATCTAGTACATACAAGTTTCCTAAACCCTTATTGAAAGACGCAAATGCAAAAACACCACCCTGAGGCAGAACACCCTTATCCACGCCCTGCAATGTAACCATGGAAAGTTTGTCCATATATGTCTTCATGAGCAATATTTATACGTAACAGCAATTCTAAATGTTCCCTTTTGAAAGAGAACTAGCTCTGCATTCCCTAGAGGGCGCTATGGAGAATGGAATGCCCATGCCACCATGCTAAAGGGATAAGTGCCTTAATGGCCATACTTAAAACTGCCTTAAAGTCAAATGACTCCAAGGAGTCCTCATCCTTAGGAATCACACCAGCAACGCAGAGGCCTCAACAAAATCACTGTAAAGAGAGGAAGCCAAACTAAGTTCTTATTTCAGGTCAGGGTCTAAGGAGACATTCTTCATTCCGAAGAATCTCAAAGTGCAACAAGGGGGGGGTAACAAAAAAAAAAGAATAACAAGTAAAAATATAGAATACTACAAACAATCAACCAACACAGAAAACAGAACAGAAACAGAGCTGATGGTGAACAGAAACAGAGCTGATGGTGAACAGAAACAGAGCTGATGGTGAACAGAAAACAGCTGATGGTGGAAGTCTCTGTTAGCTCCGCAGCACACTGTGGTCCACTCCATGTTTCAGATTTCTCCCAGCGGCAGCGTCCCGATGACATCGCCGAGGCACGACAGCTGAAGACCAGATGATGGGTCTTCATGACGATTCAGACGATGGGGATCGCCGCAGCACCATGCAGGAGGCAGAACATTATTCCGGGTACTTCTGTGGACACACCGGGGTCGGCGCAGAAGTCCAAGCCGCTCCACGGCCGCAATGCAGGACGGAACAGCGGCGCAGCCGAGAAGCGGAACATCATGCCGGACGCCGATGACTATGGCCCGGATGACGCTAGCCCGGTGCAAACTTCAGCCACCATGCAGCATAAGCCCAAGGGAGACCACCAGTGAGTAGCCGCGGCGAGAAACATCAAAACGAACAACGTCCTCTCAGTGGCTGCCAGCAATCAGCAACAGTCCCAATTGTAGCTCTGACTGTTAGACTAGTCACAAACATAAGGAAATAAAATAAAATCTAAATCTAATAGTACATTAACATGATTTGTGGGTGGAGAAGCAGCGAACAGACAACGCCAGCGTCCTCTCCCCCACGTTGCCTAGCAACAAATATCAAATATATATATATATATATATATTAAGTCAGGGCTCTGGCTGGGCATTTCAAGAACAGTCACAGAGTAGTTGTGAAGCCACTCCTTTGTTATTTTAGTTGTGTGCCTCAGGTCGTTGTCGTGTTGGAAGGTGAACCTTTAACCCAGTCTGAGGATTTGAGCACTCTAGGGAAGATTTTCATCCAGGATATCCCTGTACTTGGCTGCATTCATCTTTCCCTCGATTGTATTGGACAGGTGATGAGCAGTGCCTGGTCTCCACACATAGTGCTTAGAATTAAGGCCAAAAAGTTATATATTGGTCTCATCAGACCAGAGAATCTTATTTCTCACAATCTTGGAATCCTCACGCAGGCTTTCATGCATCTTGCACTGAGGAGAGGCTTCCATCGGGCCACTCTGCCATAAAGCCCTGACTGCTGTAGGGCTGCAGTGATGGTTGACTTTCTATAACTTTCTCCCATCTCCCGACTGCATCTCTTGAGCTCAGCCACAGTGATCTTTGGGTTATTCTTTACCTCTATCACCAGCTCAGTTTGCCCGGGCGGCCAGCTTTAGAAAGGGTTTTGGTCATCCCAAACATCTTCCATTTAAGAATTATGGAGGCCACTGTGCTCTTAGGAACCTTAAGTGCAGCAGATTTTTTTTTTTTTTGTAACCTTGGCCAGATGCATATATATGGTTATTGCTATAAACAGAATATACATGTTAATATGTGCTATATAAATATAATATACAGATAACTATTACTATAAACAGAATTTACAGGTGGATATGTACTATGAATATGATCATAGAATCAATGTAAATAATAAGTTATGTATGAGGGGAGTTGGGTTAAAGAGGGTTAGAGTTCAGTAAAGAGACAGCTTTTGGAATGAAACTGCTCTTTAGGCTGCTGGTCCTGGTCTGGAGGCACTTGAAACGTCTGCTGGAGGGCAGGAGAGTAAACAGTCTGTAGGCTGGGTGAGAGGAGTCTTTAAGGATGCTGCGAGCTTGATGCAGACAGCGTTTCTTCTGGATGTGCTGAATGGCTGGTAGTGGAGTCCCTGTGATACGTTGGGCGGTTTTCACCACCCGTTGCAGTGCCTTGCGCTCTGCAATAGAGCAGCTCCCATACCATACTGTGACACAGTTGGTCAGGATGCTTTCTATTGCACAGTGATAGAAGTTCACCTGGATAGTCGAGGAGAGCTGGTTCTTCCTCAGTGTCCTCAGAAAGAAGAGGCGCTGGTGAGCCCTCTTGACCAGGCTGGAGGTGTTGGTTGTCCAGGACATGACCGCTGAGATGTAGATCCCCAGGAACTTGAAACTAGAGACACGCTCAACAGCCATTCCATTGATGTGGATGGTGTCGTGTGTGCCTCTTGACTCTTTCCTGAAGTCCACTATGAGCTCCTTCATTTTGGTGGTGTTGAGGAGCAGGTCATTTTCAGTGCACCATGTGGCCAGGTGCTGGATCCCCTTCCTATAGGCAGTCCCATCGTTGTTGCTGATGAGACCAATCAATGTTTACATTTGTTACCCAAGCCGTTTTTATTGTACTATTCAAAAAAGCACATAGTGACAACAAGACTTATCCATCCCTAAGATGCTCATGTGCAGAAATGCCTAATATCAACTTTAACGGGATGGTTGCATGCAATTTCACTTTTTTAACATTAGTTAGTGTGTAATGTTGCTACTTGAGCATAAACAGCATCTGCAAAGTTACAGCGCTGAAAGTTCAATGCAAACGGAGATATTGTCTTTTAAATTTATGTCAGTTTATTGCCTACAAAAAAACGGCCAGGTTGGACTACAACAAGCTTCTTTTCTGGGTGGGTGATATCATAAACAATTGCTAACATAAACACTGCCCCCACGAATATGCAACAAAGTGGGCGAGGGCACGTCGCAGTCATTACGGAAGAGAGAGCTGTTGTAACAAAGACAGGCTCTGGATGCAAGTGCAAAGACGCTTTAATACTCAAGTTCACCGCAACCCTGGTAAGTACATACAACACAGGCAGGTCAGAATGGTCAACAAGCACGATGGTGGTGACGCAGGGACCTTGGTGGGCAGACGTGATGGTGTAGATCCAGGTGCAGTGATTCCTTGTAAAGGGGCCTGTGATCCCAATGCTGAGTGGATAATCCAGATGAATACACACAACAAAGAACAGGGAAAAATACAGGAACCAGACAACAGCAACAGATACCAGGGCAGGAACACACACCGGGGAAACTACAACGATCTGACAACATGAGACACCAGTTACTGCACATATAAAGACACACAATGATGAGAACATCTGAAAAGATAACTAACAGCACTGATAGTGACACTGCAAAAATACTTGAAATACAAAAATACTTACCATTCACTAACGTCCATTAAAAGCCTTGTGTACAGAGGTTCTGCTTGACCTTCATCACCGGTATCTGGGTCTAATTCGGGCTCAAATCGATATGGCAATATCGACGCCATTATTTACACAGCAAATGTGACTTTTGCCCGTAATGATAAGGGATGTGGCGTTTCCGGCAACCTGTGCTTGGCACTTCTGCCAATAAAAATCGGTGAAACTACATTTGGCCATGACCAATCATGACCACCTAACCAATCGAAGAACATTGTGTTTTTCAGAGGGATGGGCTTCATAGAATCAGGAAGCAACAAGCCGTTTAAAGGACAGTGGAGACAGCGGTGTGGAATAAAGGTATAACAAAAATATGGTGTTTAAAGGGTTACTTCAGCGATTAGCATATGGTTTTGTATCAGTAGAAACCCTGGAGTATATTCAAATGATTGTGCTTCCCCCTCTCATATCCCCCTGAGACAAGAGATTTATGCATTTTATTTCTGGAAATATTCCTCCCATGACGCAAATATCGTCAATTTGCGCCATCGGAAATTAAATTGAAAGTTAAGCTTTCAAAGGCATGAAGTAAAACGCAGCAGACTGAATATACGCTGTGAACCTATACCGCGATTGCCGTCGCGTTTACCTCAGCACTAACCACGAGCTCATCCATGACTGTCAATGTGACTCCTGCAGCGTTTTGGGCTGTGAGTGAGACTCCCTCAGTGGCTAAATCACATATTGAACAGACACGTTCAGTTTTTAATTGTAGTGTCTGTTCTCTAACTGAACTGATTTTATTAAGATGATCGCGGTTGTGGAGGGAAAGTTATCAGTGATTCAGTAATCTAGTAGCGGTGGCTTTGGGAGTGGCCTCGTAGGGCAGCGAAGCATTCTGGGAATTGTTGTCTTTCATCCCCATGAGACAAAAATACATTTTCTGTCTTTTCTCAGTCTAGAAAGCACCAAATTAAAAAATAATTTCACATTTCTACTACATTAATGACCCAGTTTAAATACAGATTCATCTTCCCAGCGCTGAAGTACTCCTTTAAAAAAAAGAAAAGAAGTATCAAGACATGTTATACTGCGCCCCATAAACACAACCAAGCCTAGAAAAACACCACGGAACAACCCCTTTAACAATAATTTTCCAATAATTGTAATTTTAATATCGGATTCACCAGTAAATGGCGCCATCTTGTGGACGTTTTGAGAATTGCGTACAAGTTAAGAGCATCCGAGGTGAAATCAGGAGAAAGAATAATTTGATGGGGTTGAAGTTGCAAACGATTACTTCTGCATTGACTGAAGAAGATACAATGCACTTGCAGTTATTTCGACTCCATCAAGGTCGAGGAAGTTGCAAATGGCTTGAGGTGATGGGCCGGCCAGCCCGTCGGCCATGTGGTGGGTTCAGGTTTCCTGTCCCACACACGCAAATGGCTTTAAGTGATGGGCAGGCCAGCCCGTCGGCCATGTGGTGGGGTCAGGTTTCCTGTCCCACACACGCAAATGGCTTGATGTGTGAAAAATCTGTGTACAAACATCTGTATAGTGAAACTGTTGTGTATCTGCTTAAGCCATTCAAAAGCATTGACACAGCGCTAGAAATAGCGCTATGAAACATAAATGTTTTCTGTGATGCTCAAATTGCGTAGAAAAGCTCATATTTCAGGTTGCTCCAGCTGACGCGCGAGTGCAGTCTCAAGCGAGTGTTATGTTTCTATGGCAACCCGAGCATCTGCAGTGATTGTAATGACTTTAAAAATAATATGAATGAACCGTCTTGATTAATTTTAAAGTTCTGCTAGTCATACCCGGCTCAGAGAGATCATGGCAAATAAATAATGCTAATGTAAGCGGCCATGGCACTGAACGAGCAATAGTTATTAGTTCAAAAGGGCAAACAGTCAAAGTTATTATGCGAGTTAACTCATAAATCCGTCACTGTGAAATAAAGTTGACAGAGGAATATTGTAATACATTACAATCAGGTAGGCTACAAGGAAGGCTACAAGTTTATTAACTTGTTAACAGCAGTTTATTGTGTAATATGAGACATTCGGGTCCAGTCGGGTCTGTGTCTTCACGTCGGGTTCGGTTCCAGCTATCAAATAATTAGACGGGTCCATGTCGGTTCCGGGTACTATATTTTTGGCATTTCTCGGATCTGCACGGGTCCGGGTCCAGTTTTTGAAATAATAGACAGGTCCGGGTCGGTTCTGTGTAGAACAACGCGGGTCTCTTCGGGTTCGGGTATACATTTTTGGACTCGTGAAGACCTCTAGTGTGTATTGATTATTAAGTCAACTATATTTACAGTATAGTTTTATTATGGAGAGTGATAGAGACACAACATTATAAAATCAATGTTATTCTTGTATTTAGCCCTCAGGTATTCCTTACTAATTGGTCACACTCATACTAATTGATGACAAATGTGACCATACACCGTAACTATTTTTCAATTAAATAAATGAGTTAAATAGTTAAATAATAATAATAATAATAGTAATAATAAATAGTTAAATAATAATTTAATAGAGTTAAATAATATTTATTGAATATTTTGAGGAGATATTTTGGTACTAAATACTGTTTGTGGAATAATTATTGTCAATTAATTACCAATATTTGGTACGTCCGTCTCTGTGGTATGTACTGTATTTAGTGGCCTGTCAACATTTGCGCTTGTTTACTCGCAGTTTATGAGGACATGATTCGGTTTATGGACTATTGTATGCGACTAAACCTTAGCAGTAGCAAGCAAAACGGTTTTGCACGTCAGACTAGTGTAACGTTATACATAGAACAGCAATGGAGTAACCGTTAGCGCATTTGAATGACGAAGCACGCGATCGTGTCGTTTACTGATGTTTACTCATGCGAGGGTAGCCAATAGCACAGACATTTGAAGCAGTTTTAGTCACCGGCTGCTTCCAAAGCAGGACCGAACCTTTATCGCTGGGACCGCTCCGTCAAAAACACACTTCTTTGGTATGATTTGGTGAAGTCCTGTGACAGCAGTAGCGTGGAGATCCACTTTGAGACGCGACTGAAGCGATGTTGTGAAGCTTCCCGTCATTTCTGCGTTCAAATCTGTTCAAATGCACCGCTGCCTTCCCGGAATGCTGTGCTGAAGCGTTGAAGTCGCTTGATGTCACCCATAGGAATAAAGTGGAGCGCGGCGTGCAACATAAGTGTTCACGGACGACTGGATCTGCACCTGAGAGAGTGTTTATGGGCGTGCATTTCCTCTCTCGCTCTAGTCACGTGCGAGTGCGCACCCTACCGGGAGAAGAGCCCGTACGGCCCATACAAGGACCTTCCGCTCTATTAACGTCAAGTCGAGCCATACCCGAAAAAAACTCTCTGAAACTTGTGAGAAACCGGAAGGAGTATTTTTGACACAGAAATACTCCATCAAACATCCAACATTAGTGTTTGAAACTTTGTCTATGTTTAGGATGGGAATCCAAGTCTTTAAAAGTGTAAAAGCTCAGTATGCATGAAACAGCCCCCCCCCCCCCCCTGAATATTTAGATATGAAGAAACACTAGATTTCTTTAAATGTGAAATTTTAAAACGTTAAAAACTTGCATCCTAATATTGTTCAATGAATAATGATACCTATATACGCACACACAAGTGAATATTAATGAATGTGAGCACATATAATTTCACCCAAGAAACATTTAAAATAGTGCTAACATAGTACTAAGACAAACATTTTTCCCTTTTCATTTACAGTAGGCTATATTACATATGAAATGATACTGAATCAAGATTTAAATCGATATCCCTCCCAAAAGTCTCACTCCAACCTAAACTTAAAAGTTGGTAACCCTGGGGCCTATTGCACAAAACTAGGATAAGGGATTAAGCTGGGATATCTTGTGATCTTGTCATCTGTATGCAAAAATGTTGTACACTGCTGTCGTGTAAACGTACACTGAAAGCACACTCACACCAAGAACGATAACGATGACGAAAGATAACTTTATATTAGTGGATAAATTGAGCCAGGATCCCCAAGATATCTTTTTTTAAATTTGTAAAATTATACTCTGTAAAAAATGATCAATATGTTATGATAACACATGTTTGCTTTAATCAAAGTAAGTTAAGCAATTTACATCTTTTTTTATAAGATACAAGATTCAACTCATTTTTTAAGTCAGCTTAATTTGATTTAAATATCAAAGTTGATTGTACTTGTACATTCATAGCAGCAACTTTTTTTACAGGGTAGTTTTATAACCTGCTGCATTCCATGTTTTATTTAAGCCTGACAAACAGGGCAGGAAGTAATTGTTCTTCAGCACACGGAGAAGCTTCTTAGAGTTGGATCTGAACTCAAACATCTTTGTTCCGCTGTAGAGATAAATGTTACCTGCGAGAAAAACAAAACAAAAACATAATTGTCTTTATGAGGTATAATCTTTACTTTAAAGTAATCTTTACTCAGTGGTGCATCAGGGCATATATATATATATATATATATATATATATATATATATATATATATATATATATATATATATAGTTACGATTATATTTCCAGAAAGAATGTATTTATTTTTGGTGTATTTTCCATATGTCATCATATAAACTCATCACAGCACCGAGGACCAGCACGAGTAGAATAGCTTGCCTTCCATTGAAGCTGCTATTTTCCATTGGACCATAGCTTTGACTGACGTGGGTCATTAGCCAATCAAATTTTGATGTTTAGTGACAGAACGGCCCAGTGGCCCAGCGATGTGTCGGTGTGCTATCCCCTGCTGATGTCATCAGCTGTCTGAACTTTTTGCGGGTTGTGAGAATTCTGTGTGAAATAAACTATGGCCGCCGCGGATGACGGGCTGCGTGCGAATGATCGATCCTGATGTCAAGCCGGTAATGTTACAAGCGCTGTTTTAGTTTTGTTTAAGAGTATTTGTGCCAGCTGATTTTGATTATTTTCACCATTTGCCTAAACGGTGACACGTGAGTGCAGTATCATCAATAAATAGTCAAATTGCCTTTTTGTCTCGCGTGTACTTTTTGCTTGCCCCCTTCCCAACGAACACGATGAAGGCAAAGTTCGTAGTAGTATTGCGTACAGTGCATTATTGTATCTGTGTGTGTGTGTGTGTGAGCCTGTTTATGTGGTTTATGAGGACACAAATTTGTATAACTACATGGGTATTACACTGGTATTACACTATAAATGTGGTTTATGATGACATATCAAATGTCCTCATAATTCAAATGGCCTTAAAAACATACTAAATGATGTTTTTTTGAGAAAGTAAAAATGCAGAATGTTTCATGTGATGGGTAGGTTTAGGGGTAGGGGCAGTGTAAGGGGATAGAAAATACGGTTTGTACAGTATAAAAACCATTACGCCTATGGAGAGTCCCTGTAAACCACATAGACCAACATGTGTGTGTGTGTGTGTGGACACAAATGTGTATTATGACACAGGTATTACAAGGAGAGGGTGAAATATGAGGACATTGGCCATGTCCCTACTTTTCAAAATGCTTATAAATCTTACAGGATGAGGTTTTTTTTAGAAAGTAAAAATGCAGAATGTTTCCTGAGATGGGTAGGTTTAGGGGCAGGGGCAGTGTAGGGGGATAGAAAATACGGTTTGAACGGTATAAAAACCATTGCGCCTATGTGTGTGTGTGTGTGTGTGTGTGTGTGTGTTGTTATGGCGACGGCATGGGGCTTGTTGATCGTGTGTGTGTGTGTGTGTGTGTGTGTGTGTGTGTGTGTGTGTGTGTGTGTGTGTGTGTGTGTGTGTGTGTGTGTGTGTTGTTATGGCGTGGGGCGTGTTGATCGTTAGTGAAGGCCCTGACTGAAACCCCACGGTACGCTACTGTCTTTACTTAAATGCTTTTATGATATTAGTTAGAAACCCTTACCTTTGTATAGGTGGGCTGCTGTAACCTCTCCAGTGACCCCTGGAAATCTATCTTCCACTCGTTTGGGATACCCTATGTCCATCTTCTTCGCCTTCTCATCATAGCTACCCCAAAAAAGAGAAGTGTAATATTTAAAAAAAAATAAAAAAATATTCAGGGCAATTTTCAGGCAAAAATGATTTGGCTCTTGACCAACCTGTAGAACATCTTGTCAACAAATAGCAGTGTTTTTCCTGACTTTTTGTTGTGGATGGCAGCACTAACTTTTTCCCTGAATGATGGCAGATCAAAGTGTCCAAGAGTCTTGGGATAGCCCGGTTCAACATTGTTTCCATTAAAAGCCCAGACTTGTTTACCTGTAAAAGAAGATAGGCTCAGCTAAGATGTTTTATGAGCATGGATAGGCCTACAGGGATTCTAAGTGTGATTGTGGTTTATGCATTTACAGATTTTTTGATACCTTTAAAAAAGAAAACTTTATCTTGCACTGAATTTTCATAAGCAGCATCGATATTGTCCGTGACATTGGGCCAGAAACTCTTGATGGGAAGTTGCTCGACACCTCTACCTGGATAACTACGCCAGAAAAAGCTGTAGAAAGACATGTGAATTCATTTAATTTAAACATTTTACATACAAAATTCATACTTTTTTTTTTTTGCTTTTGTGCAGTACCTGTCCTTGAAGAACATTGTTTCTCCCCTGAGAGTAGTTACTGCATCCAAGATCAGGTTAGGGTCACAAACATCAGGAGTCGTTGGTAGTTTTGGATCAGGTTGGATGGGGGTTCTGCCTCTGTTTGGCCCTGAAGGAAATACCACATGGTAAACAAATAACTAAATATGTTTGGCACAGTATTAAAGATGCACTCCTGTGACGATCACACACTTACCATAGAGTGACTGAATGCCTCTGATGTCATCAGATGGCAGAGAGAAACTTAATGGATTAGTGAAGCTGTATGTGGGAAACATCAGAGCGCCAGGAACGTTGGAATGAGAAAGACCCAAAGAGTGACCAAATTCATGGGCAGCCACCAAGAACAGGACAACACCTGCAGAGAAATTAAGTAGGACAGTTTAAGTACAAGTTAAAAACAGATTTTGATGGAAAAATCGAAGTGATGCAAAGTTACAATCTGCAGTAATGAATTCGTTAAACTTTTTCAACTACACAAATCAAAGAAAAAGCAAAACTCACCTCTTGCTGAGCGGAAGGTAAAAATTTCATCATCATCGAAATGCGCATCTCCACCGATTCCAGGTGAGGGAGCAAAAGCATGAGCCAAAATGCGTTGTGGTCCGTCAAATGGGTAAGCATCACCGTGATCTGTATGAAAGTTTTATATTTACCCCCAGTTTCACAGACTAAGCTTAAGCTTACTAAACTGCATGTTTGAGCTATTACAACTGAAAGCAACTTGCACTGGCATATCTTAAAATATATCCGTGCCATTCTTTTGTCTCGTATGGAAGTTTGCTTCCGCCACAGAATAAAACATTTTAAAAGATAATTGCAACATTTTATCTCACAATTGCGAGTTTACATCTCGCAATTCTGATGGTTTTTTTTTTTTTTTGAGAGTTTATATCACGCAAATCTGACAATTATGAATATATCACGCAATTCTGACTTTATAACTCGCAATTCCGTGTTACAATGGATGATTTCAAGGATTAATTCAGAGCTACAACTAGAGAGCCACAACTATACTGCTATTATAATGCTTGGATTAGCCAGGATTTTTTTTAATATAACTTTGTATTAATCTGAAAGAAGAGTGTCATATACACCTAGGACGACTTGAGGCTGAGTAAACCCTGGGCTTATTTTCATTTTTGAGTGAACTATGCCTTTCAGCATTCATTTCAACATATAGTAAAAACAAATCTTTGCGTAAAAGCTAATAAAACATTTAAACTCAAGACAATATTTCATGTCTAAATATTTACTTGAGGCAAGTAACCATGTAATAAGCGGGAAACACATCCAGCCGGTTGTTATCACAGAATAAACCCCTTCAGAGTGACGTAAATCACCTCCGCTTCGTGTCGGGGGACTGATCACTCTGTCGGGTGAACAATCCACATGGTTCTGGGGGTTAATAAAAGCCTTTTGAAGCAAAATGATGCGTTTGTGTAAGAATAATATCCATATTTAAAACTTTACACACTGTAATCTCTAACTTCTGCCAACTATCGTACACGCATTCATG
Organism: Pseudorasbora parva; assembly: GCF_024679245.1. Classification (NCBI taxonomy): domain Eukaryota; kingdom Metazoa; phylum Chordata; class Actinopteri; order Cypriniformes; family Gobionidae; genus Pseudorasbora; species Pseudorasbora parva. The sequence goes on along the minus strand of NC_090194.1, from coordinate 27,989,146 downwards.
AGGGACTAGCGCTACAGTTTATGACATTGTATTAGTCTGAAAGAAGAATGCCTTATTCAACTAGGATGAGGGTGAGTAAATCATGGGCTAATTTATATTTTTGGGTGAAGTATCCCTTTAAAACTACAGTATTTAAACACATATTCAATAAATAATTTTACAAGTGCAATTTAATAGGGCCATTATTAGTATTATTAATAATTATTATCACAGTATTCTATATGAGAACTAATTGGTCTGCACAAAATATCAGTTAAAACTACTTGCACGAGATAGATAGATAGATAGATAGATAGATAGATAGATAGATAGATAGATAGATAGATAGATAGATAGATAGATAGATAGATAGATAGATAGATAGATAGATAGATAGATAGATAGATAGATAACTATCTGTAAAACTTACATTTGGTTCCAAAGGAGATCATGATGTCAGCTGTGCCGCTGTAGAGACGGGTGAATGTCAGAGGAGTGACATCTGCCCACACTTGCAGGGCCCTTTTGATGGAATCATCCACCTCTGCTTCTGACATGTCGGGTGTGTAGTTCTCAATCCTGTGGAAAAGGACCATATTCTATCTGGTTCTTTCACTCTGCTTTTTTTTTTTCTGTGACAGCAAGAGAACTGATATCATACACACCTGTAGGTGAGCTTGTTGGTCTGCCATTTGGGTCTGCCTCCAAACGTGGAGTAGGCAGCAACATCTGGAACTCCACAGCGGGGCTTTTTCATAACTTCCATTGTTTCTTTGTCCAGTGTCCCAGTGACATTGATCCCAAAAAACCTTTGCATCTCTTTCATCTTCTCAGTCAGTGGACTGGCCCTTCGTTGGAAGACAGTTTTTACATCTTTTAGATTGTAAAAACTCTTCAAGTAATACTAAAGGATGGAAAAAAACATGAAATTATATGAGGAATTATGAGAATGACCAACAATATGATTAGGCCTATATCAAAAAAATAAAAAATAAAAGAAATTCGTACCTCTGCAGTGGCTTCATCTTTGTCAGCAGGCTCTTTAATTGGTACTGCGTGAATAACAAGTACCAGACTTGCAAGAAGACACAGCTGGCGGTGAATCCTCCTCATGTTGAGTTGCTGCGTAAGATCTTGAGCTTTACTTCTGATTATCAAGCGTCTGATTAAGGCTTATATACTCTTAAAACTGTTAGGTGTTGAGCAACAGGTGAAATCATCAGCCACGAACTTCTATGAGTAACCCATCAAACTGCAGGCAAGGAAATAATTTGATTTTCAGCTTCTTTTAACACATCCTCTTTCTTTTTAAGTATCTAAATAAACTGGAAGATTTCGAGAAATTTCCTTTTAAAATATAGTGTGAAGATGTTAGATGCAGTTTGTGATGTTATTTTGTTTAACTTTTCCTAACTTTTAAGGAAATGTGTATAAAATATCAAATAACTGATTAATTAAATTTTATTAAATGTAAAATGGGTCACAGAGGGAATTCTGGGAATGGCCATTCATGTTTTTTTTGTCATAAAAAAAGTCACACAAATCACACACATCATACACAAGTTGGGTTTTAGTGTTTTATTGCACTGTAAAAAATTATTTAGAAAAAAAGTTACCTGGTTGCCTTAAAATTTTGAGTTCATTGAAATTAAAATTTTGAGTTAATACAATGAATATTTTTTTCAGATTCGACAACCTTTATTAAAATATTAAGATTTTTTAAGCATATTGGGTAATTGTGTGTGTGTTATTTCTGATGATGCAGTGAAACATGCCAAATAGTGCTATTTTCATCATTTATCACATTTTTTATGTGGTTCAGATACAATATTATTTTCAGTTTCTATTTATTAAACTAATTTCCTTCATTGTATCAACTCAAATTTTTAATTTCAATAAACTCAAAATTAAGGCAACCAGGTTACTTACTTTTTTAAGTGAAACCAACAAAAAACAACCAGAATTTTTTACAGTGTGGGACATTCCATAATAGACAATGATTTCCATACTGTACAAACTATTACTGCCCTGCCATTTATTAACATTTTTATTGTCTGATGACTTAAAGCTACATTCGCAATGAAACCTCAAATGAGGAAGTGAAGCTTCGTGCAGTTAATATTTATCATGATTCTACTAAAATAATGCAGCCATTGTTCCTTAATCAGAATGACAGCAGCAAGAAAGCTATAGACATATATGGACATATCAGGCACGGTCTCAGAAGAAGTTCCTCGTTCATGGTTATCTTTGGTTTTGATTCACTGCTGTGGCATCAGTCATCCAATAATAGCTAAGTGTGTGTGTGTGTGTGTGTGTGTGTGTGTGAGCCTGTTTATGTGGTTTATGAGGACACAAATTTGTATAACTACATGGGTATTACACTGGTATTACACTATAAATGTGGTTTATGATGACATATCAAATGTCCTCATAATTCAAATGGCCATAAAAACATACTAAATGATGTTTTTTTGAGAAAGTAAAAATGCAGAATGTTTCCTGTGATGGGTAGGTTTAGGGGTAGGGGCAGTGTAAGGGGATAGAAAATACGGTTTGTACAGTATAAAAACCATTACGCCTATGGAGAGTCCCTGTAAACCACATAGACCAACGTGTGTGTGTGTGTGTGTGTGTGTGTGTGTGTGTGTGTGTGTGTGACATGAGGACACAAATTACATGGGTATGACACAGGTAATTACAAGGAGAGGGTGAAATATGAGGACATTGGCCATGTCCCCACGTTCAAAAGGCTTATAAATCATACAGGATGAGTTTTTTTAGAAAGTAAAAATGCAGAATGTTTCCTGTGATGGGTAGGTTTAGGGGCAGGGGCAGTGTAAGGGGATAAAACACTGTCTCTTATATCCTTAACAGGAAAATTGTGTCTATTCACTTTGCAAAAGTAACTTTTTTAGCGTCAGGGTTTCAGTTAAAGTTTTACTTTGTACTAATTGTAATTTGCACAATTTCTGAAGAAATTAAGTCAAAGGGAATTCCCCAGAATACTGCATATAACTTTTCTATTTGAATATATTTTAAAATGTCATTTATTCATGTGATACAAAGCTGAATGTTATACATCATTACTACAGTCTTCATGTTGCACACACAGAAGAGGCGGTGTTTTCTGGTGGCACATATAGTTTTTTTATTTCTGTCACACTGCAATATCTGCAAAATCAACAAAGAAGACAATAAACATTCAGCACATGTTGATATGGCTGGCAGTGTGACTTCTTCTTTATCAAAAGTGAGATACTGTTCAATCAACTCACATACACATTTTATGCTGGTATAACGTACATGACTCAGATACACAATATATCAAGAAATAATAACATTTGTATTCCACCAACTAGCTTACACTGATCTTTCAGTAGTTAAATGCTAATGCTCAATTACACAAACTGTCTACAAGCAATTTGCATTACTTATATTTAATTGTATGTGATTGTAAGCTCTGTTCTTTAAATAACATTAGGCCATATAACTCTGAATCAATGTCTACAAACTCTCTAAACAACAATATATGTGCCCACAATGACTGAATGTAACGAAACAAACAAATAAATGATCAAATGTTGCTGAACTATCTTTAAAAGACAACTCTGCGTTCGTTAAATTGTTAATTTGTGCTGAAATCACGATCTACCGCGCGGCCGACTAGGCCGCATTCCAGCCGCGGGTGCGTCGATGCTAGGGGTGTCCATGGTTAACCGATTGACCGATTAACCGTTAAAAATTGCGTAACGAAGTGAAACATTTTACTCGGTTAAGTGGCGTCAATGACGTGCTTTGAATTTAGTTGTAATATATGTTTGCACCCCTAGAGACCGCCAGAGCGCTCCCAGACATTTGTAATTTCCACAAGAAGAAGTCATGACCAGCTTTCTAAGCGGGCAAAGAAAGCGTGGGAGCACTTTAAAAATGAGAGTGACGGGGCAAAATGCAAGTATTGCAATGCAGTGCTTACCGCATTTTTCAGGCTATAAGTTGCTCCGGAGTATGAGTCGCATCAGTCAAAATATACGTCATGAAGAGGAAAATAACAAACATCGCACTGGACTATAAGTCGCATTAGGGCAGAAGCAGAGCGCGAGCCGCGCGCGCTGTGCATAACGGAGCAGAAGAAAGAAAGTTTGAAGTGAGAAACTTGTGAATGACTAGAGAAAAGCAGCCGTTACTTTAACTGTAATGAAGAAAACAAAAAAGCTGATCGCGGACTGAAAGCAAGATGGCCAGAGCTGAAGGGACGAGTCCACAGATTGAACTCTCTGCCGGGAGAGGCTCAGCAGCCGCGCGAGTCAAACGCTGTCTGTGTGAATCATTCTCGGCTGCATATTTTACTACATGCCCTAATCATGCAGGCGCCCTCACCTCGCGGCCACTTGCATTGCTCGTGAACTGGAGCGCATCTCATCCTAATTTAACGAAACTCAGCGTACGCCTCGCAGACATGAAATAGATCTTAAGAAACTTGAAATGTCTTTTAACAATTTAAAACGAAAAGAAATAGGCTACTCTCTGATTATGTAATCCATGATGTGCATTTCTCTCTATAGGCGCGTTCACTACGGAGATGGTGGTCGTCAAATTAATAAGCTAAAAATAACCCTGACGCACACTATGGTTAACCGAGTATTAACCGCTAAGGGCCTCGGTTAACGGTTAATGAAAAACTTGAAAACGTGCAGCCCTAGTCGATGCGGTTATTTTTGCCGATTAACAAAACGAAAACACCTAACAAACAAATAAACTAACATCTAATCATTAGAAAACAGTCGCGATGTCCCATCACTCATCTTACCTGCAAAATCGACAGACAATAAACATTCAGCACATGTTGATATGGCTGGCAGTGTGACTTCTTCTTTATCAAAAGTGAGATACCCTGCGGTCTCACCACTGCCCCCTAGCGTCACCCGCCAGTATATGCAGATCTAAGTGATATAGACATCAGTATACTTAATAAATGATAACCAATATTAATAACAATACATATATAAAACTATTTGAATTTATATAACCATTTAAATATATATATAGATGACTTTATATAACCATATGACTACACCCTCCCCCACTAAAAAAAAAAATGTTTCTTGACATTTTACCACAACTTAAGAACAGTTGCTTCCAGGCTGATCTGTTCATTGCTACTAAACAAAAGTAAAGGTACGTTTTTTCAGTTGGCTTTAACTCTGTGCATTATATTAGTCATTCCCCTGCTTGTCATGGCTTGTTTTCTAGAAAAAAAAGGGGTCAGTCACTATTGCTACATTTTTTTTAAACTATTGCACTTTTCTATTTATCTGATTATTCCTACCAGCAATGGTAGCAAATGTAAACAGTTACATCTTAATAAGATGAGTCTTACCATGTAACCAAACTCCATATATCGGCCACTTATTCACCCAGTCTTGTTACCCTTTTTTCTGTTTACTTTACAGGTCACAGTCTCAAGCCACAGGTATGTATTCTCTCTACTTCTATTTTTTTTCTTCTGTAATATTTGAATGTCTTTTTAGTTTACTATTCTGTTGTTTATTACAGTCCACGGCCTCCACAGGTTATGACCACAGGCTTGCCGGAAGTTGATCTCCTTCAGAACAAGATTTCTCCGTACCACTGTCGGTTCTCCCAGTTCATTGTAAGTCAACATCTTTGGCTGATGTCTCTGTCTTTGTGGGTAAGTTGGTGGCTGTGGCACCTCCGGTTCACTCACAGAATCTCGATCATCATCCTCAGAAACACTGTCCTCCTGTGGAACATTCTCCTCTTCAGCACCAATGACGTCTGAATTCTCTTCTTCTCCAGAATCAGGTAGATATTCCGGTAAGTCCTCATTGATTATTGCTGGTTCAAATGGTTCTGCCTCAGGGTTCAGCGGGGTGGGCTTTTCATTTTGTTCAGAGCGGGGTGGGAATTTACAGCACAGTTCATACCCTACATCATAATCACTGTCTGAGTCTGGGTTGGGTTGTTGTTCTGGCTCTTTCCTGCTTTTAGCGATGCGCTTTCTTTTCTGTGTTTGGCTTTCACTTGTGTCTGGCTTTTCCACAGGAAGACTGTCGCAGGGCAGCAGGAGGTTTCGGTGTACCACCCGACTCTGTCCTCCTTTCTCTGGTCTGATCTCATACACTGGACCATCAGGGCTTTTCCTACTTATCACAGTATACACACAATCTTCCCAGTGTGAGCGCAGTTTACCCGGCCCCCCTCTTTCGCTTAGGTTCCTGAGTAGGACTCTGTTGCCAGGCCAAAGCTCAACACCATGGACTTTCTTGTCGTAGTATTTTTTTCCTCTCAAGGCCTCTTTCTCAGCAGTCTTTGATGCAATTTCATAGGCTTCCTGTATCCTGTATGTTTGCCAGTTTGCCACATAATCCACATAACTCTGCTGTTTCTCTTTCGCCTGCAGGTTGAACATGAGATCGATGGGAAGCCGGGGTGAACGTCCGAATAGCAGGTAATACGGAGAGAATCCAGTCGCTTCAGAGCGGGTGCAGTTGTATGCATGGATCACTTTGGACAGCGAATTCTTCCAGTCAGCCTTTTTATTATCACTCAGTGTCCTGAGCATGGACAAGAGCGTCCTGTTGAACCTTTCAACTTGTCCGTTGCCCATTGGGTGATAGGGGGTTGTGTGAGACCCACGCACACCACAAACCTTCTGCAACTGATCCATCAGATGGTTTTCAAATTCTCTTCCCATGTCGTGATGGATTTTCTCAGGGAAGCCAAACTTGAGGGCAAAATCACCAAAGACATGTTGCACCACAGTTTTTGCTGACTTATTTCGTGTGGCGTAAGCCTGAGCAAACCGTGTGAAATGGTCCATCACAACAAGTATGTACTCGTAACCATTTTTGCACTTCTCAAGGTGAAGGAAGTCAATGGACACAAGTTGGAACGGGTATGTAGTTTGAATTGTAACCAATGGGGCTTTAGTAGTCTTATTAGGTTTTTTTCTTTTCAGGCACTCACATTCACGTGTCACGAAGTGCTCCACCTCTCTTTGCATATGGGGCCAATAGAATCTCTCACGTATTAAACTTAGAGTCCTCTCACTTCTGAGATGCCCCATCTCCTGATGCAACTCTCTGTAAACCGTTTGATGATGTTCTCTCGGTAGAATAAGTTGGTTTCTCTTTCCTGATTTTCTGTACAGGACTCCGTCATCGCTTAAGTGCAGTCGTGTCCACTGTTTCAACAGGAGTCTGGCATCCTGAGGTTCCTTTTTTAGGGTACTACCAAAAGGACGACTGTTATTCTTTTTGTACTCTCGGACACGGCTGATAACAGGGTCTCTCTCTTGAGATTGTTTGATCTGCTCCTGCGAAAGGCACAGATTACTGGGCAGTGAGATTTCATCTTCCACCAGGTGTACAACTTTTAAATCAATTCCACTTGTCCAAAGAGGAGCATCCTTGAACGGTAAAATCACACCCTGTACTGTAGCACTTATGACATCCTGATTGATCTCTTCTGTGCAGAGTTTCATGTACTGGTCAATGTCTATCGGCATCCTCGACAAGCCGTCTGCATCTGCATTGCATCTCCCTGGGCGATATTTAATGGTAAAATTAAAATCGGCCAGCTCTGCAACCCAACGATGCCCTGTTGCATTGAGTTTGGCTGTTGTCAAAATGTACGTTAAGGGATTATTGTCTGTGTACACTTCGAAGTGTGGAGCATGGAACAAATAATCCCTAAAGCGTTCACAAATGGCCCACTTGAGAGCAAGGAATTCTAGTTTTCCTGAATGCATGTGGTAGTTCTTCTCAGGTGGTGTGAGTGTCCTCGACCCATATGCAATCACTGACATCTTTCCTTTCTGTTTTTGATAAAGGACTGCCCCCAGACCATCCAGTGACGCATCACAATGGAGGACAAACGGTAGAGTCAGGTCAGGATAAGCAAGAATTGGTGGCTCTGTTAAGTGATCAAGCAGTGTGTTCAAGGCATCTTGATGTGTCTGTGTCCACGTTATAGGCGTGTTGGGGGATAGTTGGCCTCTGGACTTCGTAGTCACTCTATTTCTCTTTTTCTTAGGTTTGGCCGGTGATGTGCTTTGTGGTGGTGCAGCTATAAGCTGATAGAGAGATCTTGCCAAGCGAGAGAAATTGGGTATATATGTTCGATAGTAGGAAAGGAATCCCATAATTTTCCTCAGATCTCCTACTGTAGCTGGTTTTCTGAGCTTCAGGGCCTGTACTGGGGCTATTTCAGCTGGGTCCATGGAATATTTATCCTCAGAGACAATACGGCCCAAGAAACGCACTTTCCTTTGGAACAGTTCACACTTGTGTGGGCTGAGTTTGACGCCATGTTTCTGGTATCTCTTGAGGACTGTGCGAACATGATTCACATGATCATCAAAAGAGGAACTATGAACAAGGTTATCGTCCAGGTAAGGCTGACAGATAACATCTCGCAGATCCTCCAGACAAGCTTCCATGTTCCTCTGGAACTCGGCAGGAGCTGAGCTAAGGCCAAATGGTATCCTGTTCCACTGAAATAGTCCCCAGGGTGTTATAAAGGCTGTTAGGGGTTGGCTGTCTGCATCAAGGAATCCTTGGTGATAGGCCTTCCCTTGGTCCAAGACCGAAAACCAAGAACTGCCGCTCAGGGAGTCCAGCATATCCTGGATCCTGGGAATGGGGTGCCTGTCTGGTACAGACTTACGATTTAACTCACGATAGTCGCAGCAAAGTCTCAGGCTCCCATCCTTTTTCCTCACACATACCACTGGCGAGGAGTAAGGAGATCTTGACTTGCTTATCCACCCTCGGTTCAGCAGATCTTGCAGGTAGTCTTTCACCTCCTGTAAAAGTGGCTTGGGCACAGAGATATAAGTCTTTTGAACTGGTGTTTTGTCATGGAGTGTGATACGCATGTTAAGTGAGGGGATGCAACCTACGTCATTATCATCAAAGGCAAAAGCATTGCACTCTTCCTTTAACAGTTGTCGTACGATCTGTTGCTGTGACTCTGTTAAGTGTTCAAGTTTGATTGGGGGATCCCAATGACTTGGTCTCTGTGATTGCTGTGGGTTAAGACTCACCCCACATGTCTGCACCGTGGATGTTGGCTGTTCTATCACCTGCTCCATCTGAGTCTCATTTCTTTGGAAAGAGTCTGTTGTTACTGGGTATGTGGTCTTTATCACTTCCAGATGGCCTAGTATGAGTCGTGGCATAAGTGTGACTGGGTGCTTGGCTGTATTAGCAATGGCAATTGGCACTTTCGCTGTCTTCCCTGTACTGGCTTTGACTACGCCTTCCTGCATTACCAAACCCTCAGGTAGTGGAGATGGTTCACTTGGAGCGAATAACAAGCTTTGTTCTGCGAATTGCCCTGCAAGCTGTGCTTGTGCATAGACAGTGGTTATTTGGCCTACATTGAGGTGGATCTTTTGTCTACCCACTCGCACTATTCCAACAGTCACATTTGAATTCACAGTCTTCAACAGTTTAAGCATTGATCTTGCCTTATTTATCGATATAGAGAAAGCTTTGCTTACCCTACAGACAGTACTGTATCCTGGTTTCTGTTCTTCCCACCTGGCAATTATCTCTTCGATAATATTATAACCGATGATAGGGTTTACAGCCACACTAGCATCGGTACTTGCAGGGTCCCTTCTGTGTCCGTATCATCACTCAATCGGAAACTCACTTCCACCCAGCCATCAAAAGGGATCTCTGTGTGATTGGCAGCCAATCCGGTCAATGTTCCTGGCCCCAGGAGCTCTTCAATCGGTCTGACGGTGGTATGTGGTAAGTGTCGTGTTCTCCAGTCCGCATTGATAATACTGGCTTGTGCTCCTGTGTCCCATAAGGCTTCAACTGTGACATCATTGAGCTGACAGTGGACCAGGCACCTTTTTCCAATGACGTTCAAGAGTCCAGGCGGGGTTTGGGACAGTGACTTGTCAACAGAAGTGGTCTCATCTGTGGGAATAATGGGTTGGGTGTTATTTTCTTTACTCCCTTGCTTGCTTCGGACAGTTATGGATGTCTGTAGCACTTCTGAGCTCGCTTGGGACCCAACGACAGAATGGACTACTGGGGGGTCCAGTTCAGCAGTCCCCTCCCGTTTCCCGATGCCGGCCTCTGTTGTCGACAGCCTCGTGACAGATGTCCATCTTGTCCGCAGCGATAACAGTGCCTGCACGCTTCACCTCTTTGGGCCTCCTGGCATGAACGGCAGCCTTTGGGCCTCCTTTCAGTTCGTAGTGGAGTCACGGGTGGATGAAACTGTGATCTGGTCGCTTCCATTGTCTCTCTGAACACTTTGGTCATTTCCATGACGTTTGCTCTGAGGTCTTCTATCGCTTTGGTAGTGTCGTTGTCTGTCTCTATGCTTTGTACCGGTTTCTTCTTTTCCTTACCAGTGATGTCTTTCATCAATGTCTCTTTCCTCTGGCTGTGAGTCTCACTGCTCAGATGTCGCTCAGTGCCACAGACGTGTTCTACTGCTTGAACTTCACTTAGTCTGAGAGGCTTTGGAGTCGCTGCTTTCTTTAACTTTGTTTGTCTCTCGAATTCCAGATTAGCGGCTTCACCAATTTTCTCAATCAGCACTTCATCTGCCACTTTAGTATCACTGAGGTATGGTTTGACTTGGAACTTATCTGCATCATTCAGAAGGCCTGTCTCCACGGAGCGAAGGAACTTTCGTTGAATGAGCTCAGGGCTGAACTGTTCTCCATCCTGCTCATCTCCAGATATCCACAGTAATTTCTCCCTCAGTTCGATGGCTCGGAACAGAAAACTTTGAGCAGACTCCTTGGGTTCTTGTGAGATGTTCATGAGCCTGTGCAGTAGATCTGATGAAGAATCTATTTTATAATGTCCTCTGAGGATGGTCTTTAATGTGGAAAATGTGAGATCTCGCTTTATTTCAAGGAGTTCCCTGAGAGGAAGGCCAGGACTTACTGCTCTAATAACTGCTTCAATGATTTCCGCCTCTGCATACCCCTTTCTCACTCCTGATTCGATCTGGTTGTTGAGGCTAGTGTATGAAAGTTTTTCCTTTTGACCAGCCTCTCCAATCTGTCCAAAGACTCGGAATTCTCTCCTCAGAGTAACTTCAGGAATCGAATCGTGACGTGTGGCTTGCTCTTTCACCTTTGTTTCAGCTTTTCCTCCCTGACGTTTTTCTTCTAGTAGCCCGATCTGTTCCTCTAATGCGCGGCGAGCATTTGCATGTGTTTGTTCTAGTTCTGCATACTCTTTTCTTAGCCTCTCGATCTCAGAAAGGGTTACTGGTGATGCTTGGAGCTCAGCTGGTTTCTTAAAGGACTCGATGAAACACAGAAGTTCATTAAGGTACTCTGCATACCAGAGGTGTGGACTCGAGTCATGTGACTTGGACTCGAGTCAGACTCGAGTCATGAATTTGATGACTTCGGACTCGACTCGACAAAATGTACAAACACTTGCAACTCGACTTGGACTTTAACATCAATGACTCGTGACTTCACTTGGACTTGAGCCTTATGACTCGAGAAGACTTGCTACTTCCCATGAAAACCTGGGGTAATTTTTCTTTCACACGGCCGCGCCGCTCTCAGTGTATCCGCATCTGTGGAAAAAATCTGCACCTGTATGCATGCAGAGAGCACGCGCGCTGCCTCCACGACATCCAATCACTGTAGTCCCGCGTTGGTTTGATTCGACAGTATCCATAGCTACCAAGTCCGCGTATAACACGTGACTTTGGGCTTTTTTTATTGGCAAGTCGCGGTAAAAAATCTCGAGTTGCGGGTCGCGGTTTTTTGGGCTTATTAGAAAATGTGTGGTTGCTTGTTAGGAAAATATGACAAGCAACTTCATTTCTTTACATTTATGGTCGCTGTTTTGTCCAAATACATTGCCTGACACTGTCTTCTCACAGCTAATAGCCATAGTGCAACGATACAACTGCTGCAGTCATTCGTCCTCATACATCCCGCCTCCTTCCCTTCATTGAAGAAAAATCGCGTTCAACGTGCAGGCATGTCATGTGATGTTATAAATGTAATGATAGTTTGTAGACGTAAATAGACGTATACATTTTATTTATTTATTTATTTTACAAACAATGCAACCAGCAGAGATGTACAGAGATGGAGAGGAAACAGGGAGGTGAGCCACCTAATTTAATTTTAAAAATATTTTTTATAATGTAGGCTATTTATTATGACAGGCTATTATCAAAACAGAAAAAGAAACAAAAGTATAGACTACTAATAATAACAGTAGGTATAGTTTGAATGTATTTTTACGTTGCTATATTGCAGCGCTCCCAGTGTTTTCCTGGGCACCAACTCCCAATCATAGACTGTAAAAAAGTGCATATTAATCCTAAATAGTAGCTATGTGACATTAGTAATTTTCAATACTATTTAGAGCAGATTGCACATTGAGATGCAGGGCTTATCCTTTTATGGTCTATAGTGTGCATGTTCACCACTGCTCCTAATATGTGTGCAATAACTCCGACTGGAGTTACCATATTCCTTCACGTCACTTTTTCTCTTTTTCCATCTCCAAACCTCTTCTGCTCACAGTCTTTATTGCAACTTGAAGAATTTTGTAAAATCCCATCTGTATTTGCTATTTAAACTCCAAGAGATTACAATTTAATATGTTGCAGGCTCACTTATTGACAAATTATTGATCATAAATTATACTGATGATAATAAATAATATAATAATATTGGGCTTGTTTTTGGCCCCCACCCCTCTGTATTCTTCATAGCTGAGAAGAATATGAAACAGATGTCAGAAAATCCCTTATAGCCTCACATGTTGTATTTGAAACTTTTCTTTACTCATATCAGTGTTGTTGTGTTAATATTCATTGTCTATTATACACTACGGTAGACGATAATATTTCAGTTTCAGTGTATGCAATATTAAGAATGTTTTCACTGCTTCAAAAGTCATAAGAAATCCCTTTCCCTCAAGAAACTGAAGTCATATGCTTTATAGCAGTGCTTTTCAAAGTGGGGACGGGGACCCCTGGGTGCCGTGAGGGGACGCTAGGGGGGCCATGGCAAGCTGGCATAAAAAGTATAGCAAAACAAAATAATTGAATAAATTAAATTATTAAAGTAAACCGAATGAAACCAAAAATAAGCTAAACAATATTCCCATAATGGCCCTAAGTTTAGGCTAAAAGGACCCATGTCTATTTGAAAGTTGAACTGTTTTGCTGTTTTCCGTCCTTCGGATGAGACGTTAAACCGAGGTCCTGACTCTCTGTGGTCGTTAAAAATCCCAGGATGTCCTTCGGAAAAAGAGTAGGGGTGTAACCCCGGCATCCGGGCCAAATTTGCCCATTGGCCCCTGTCCTTCATGGCCTCCTAATAATCCCCCTCTCCTGATTGGCTTCATCACTCGGTCTCCTCTCCACCAATCAGCTGGTGTGTGGTGAGCGTTCTGGCACAATATGGCTGCCGTCGCATCATCCAGGTGGATGCTGCACATTGGTGGTGGTTGAGGAGATTCCCCCCTTCAATGTAAAGCGCTTTGAGTACCTTGAAAAGCGCTATATAAATCGAACGCATTATTATTATTATTATTATTATTATTATTATTTTGCAATATGAGGTCAGTACAATACATGACTGAAGCTGCTGTGCATTGTTCTAGTGCAATATGCTGTTGAAATACAAGCATTTTCTGTGAAAATTTAAAAAAAAAAATGTATCTTCTTTTTTTACTGTATTTGCTTAATGTCATTGTATAAAAAGAGGTTTAAATAGATACAAATCTTACAGACATACATGATTTGTATAGTTTTATTTCTGTGGTAAGATGACTTGAAGTGACTCAAAACTAAAATGGTAGGACTTTGGACTCGACTTGAGACTTGTTGGCTTTGACTTCTGACTCGACTCGAGACTTGCTTCATCTTTGACTCGACTTGACTCGGGACTCGAGGGCAAAGACTTGAGACTTACTTGTGACTTGCATAACAATGACTTTGTCCCACCTCTGCTGCATACTCATCCTCTCTTAAACTTTCCTCAATTTCATCCAACGTTTCCTCCGCCAGCCTTATCAGCACTCGCCTTGTTTGGCCTGGAAACCCTTCACCTGCCGGCTCGCTGCACTTTAGATGGAGGCAGACTTTTATCAGTTCAGGCTTCTCTAGCGTCAGAAACTTGGCGCTAACACAGTCTTGAAGTTGTTCCATTCTTTCTTGGTTCGTTCAGTCTCTATAATGTACTTTATTCTCTATATTGATGAATCTTCTTTTATTTCTAGGTTCGTCTCTAGGAGGAGCTGTCTCTCTCACATCCAATCAGCAGTCCTCCTGGCTGGCTCGCCATGATTATGTTACACACACAGAAGAGGCGGTGTTTTCTGGTGGCACATATAGTTTTTTTTATTTCTGTCACACTGCAATATCTGCAAAATCAACAAAGAAGACAATAAACATTCAGCACATGTTGATATGGCTGGCAGTGTGACTTCTTCTTTATCAAAAGTGAGATACTGTTCAATCAACTCACATACACATTATGCTGGTATAACGTACATGACTCAGATACACAATATATCAAGAAATAATAACATTTGTATTCCACCAACTAGCTTACACTGATCTTTCAGTAGTTAAATGCTAATGCTCAATTACACAAACTGTCTACAAGCAATTTGCATTACTTATATTTAATTGTATGTGATTGTAAGCTCTGTTCTTTAAATAACATTAGGCCAAATAACTCTGAATCAATGTCTACAAACTCTCTAAACAACAATATATTTGCCCACAATGACTGAATGTAACGAAACAAACAAATAAATGATCAAATGTTGCTGAACTATCTTTAAAAGACAACTCTGCGTTCGTTAAATTGTTAATTTGTGCTGAAATCACGATCTACCGCGCTGCCGAGTAGACCGCATTCCAGCCGCGGCGATCTCTCGCACGGCATCCGCCCGCGCGGCCGACTAGGCCGCATTCCAGCCGCGGGTGCGTCGATGCGGTTATTTTTGCCGATTAACAAAACGAAAACACCTAACAAACAAATAAACTAACATCTAACCATTAGAAAACAGTCGCGATGTCCCATCACTCATCTTACCTGCAAAATCGACAGACAATAAACATTCAGCACATGTTGATATGGCTGGCAGTGTGACTTCTTCTTTATCAAAAGTGAGATACCCTGCGGTCTCACCACTGCCCCCTAGCGTCACCCGCCAGTATATGCAGATATAAGTGATATAATAATAATAATAATAATAATAGATTTTATTTATAATGCACTTTTCATTCCGAAGAATCTCAAAGTGCAACAAAGGGGGGGGGGGGGAATAACAACAAAAAATGAATAACAAGTAAAAATATAGAATACTACAAACAATCAACCAATACAGAAAACAGAACAGAAACAGAGCTGATGGTGAACAGAAACAGAGCTGATGGTGGACAGAAAACAGCTGATGGTGGAAGTCTCTGTTAGCTCCGCAGCACACTGTGGTCCACTCCATGTTTCAGATTTCTCCCAGCGGCAGTGTCCCGATGACATCGCCGAGGCACGACAGCTGAAGACCAGATGATGGGTCTTCTTCATGATGATTCAAAAGATGGGGATCGCTGCAGCACCATGCAGGAGGCAGAACATTCCTCCGGGCACTTCTGTGGACACACCGGGATATAGACATCAGTATACTTAATAAATGATAACCAATATTAATAACAATACATATATAAAACTATTTGAATGTATATAACCATTTAAATATATATATATAGATGACTTTATATAACCATATGACTACATTCACGGTCACATTATCCTTCAGAAACCATTCTAATATGATGGTTTTCTTCTCAAGAAACATTTATGATTATTATCTATATTGAAACAGTTGTGTAAAATGTTTCTTAAAGGATTCTTTGATGAATAGAAAGCTCAAAAGAACAGTATTTATCTGATATAAAAAGCTTAACATTGATATACAACTGATATAACAACTGATATAAAAGACCACTTAACATTGTTTTTTTAATGTTAAGTGGTCTCTTCATTTTTTTCAGAGCTGTATATTTATATAGCAGGGATGCATTAAATTGATCAAGTTACAGTATAGACATTTACAATGTTGCAAAAGCTAAATATTTCAAGGCAAGGCTAGACGAGATTATTTGTATAGCCCATTTTATACCCAATGGCAAATCAAAGTGCTTTTAGACATTAATTAAAATAGTGGTAACATATGCATGAGAAAAAAGAATACCATAATTAAAAATTAAAAACAAGGATAATTAAAACAGTGTTGTAAAGATAATTAAAAAAAATAAATCAAATCAAATCAAATCAAATGGTCAGATACACAAATAGTGGTCTGAAAAAAAAGAAAACATTCTTCAGTTTACAGTCTACATTTACATTCTTAATTAGAACACCACTCTTTCTTTTCTTTCTCAAACACGTTCATAACATCCATTTCAATCACTATTCCCTGATTTTTACTCAAGAACCTTCTTGTTAAACCCATTTTCCCTCATCATACTTTTCCACAGATTTCCACATACTCAAACCTTTTTGTCAAACTTGCTATATTTATGAACAAAGATAAACTAAAAAAAATTATACAAAGAATAAACAGATAAGATATGATGCAATCAGTCGGACATACAGTGGCAACAGTGCTCATTCAGTAAATGCACAGCTAAACAGATGTGTTTTGTTTGCTACTGTTGGATCACATCTGAGTACATTTACATTTATGCATTTAGCAGACGCTTTTATCCAAAGCAACTTACAACTGATCTGTTCAGGAAGCTAGCTAAAATCAGAATCTCCTTGCTTTGAGAGAACTCTTGGTGTTTCTAACTGACTTGATCCTGCTGATCTGAGTGATCTGTTGGGTTTGTATTTAATCAGCATATCTGCAATCAATTGAGGTCCGAGCTCATTGAGTGATTTTTAATCAAGTTGTAGTGCTTTAAAATCAAGGCCGATTGGTCGTTACCTGGGATGCATCACATCTGTTTTGCCCCTTTGGTTGCCCGTGTTGCTGGTGGCTGTCGGTAAGTGTTCCTCCAGGACCATTTTTGGGATTTCCGCCTGGATTTGGCCTACCCAAATTGAAAAGCTTCCCATACAAACATACAGTGGTCTAAGTACAAAATTTTGGTGTCATTTTACAGGAAACCCTTAGCCTGACAAGCCAGACCCACATCAAGATGTTTGGTCTAAGAAACTCACCATAGACAGGGCTCAATCCGAGGGGCGGGATAAACGGTTGTCTTTCAAACTCCCTCTGCACGCGATAGGATAGCGCTACCACCAACCAGAGCAACGAAGGTGAAACAGAGCTTGTTGATAGATTAAACATTCACCGTATCCGGTCGGCAAAAGTCTGAACACATCTTCCCTTTTTAAGAATGACTTCAGTGCCATTCTTTATTCTTTTCTCAGAGAAAAGTTTAACTCCAAGTCTTCCAGAGTCGCGGTCAAAGCTGATTCGAAAGACCGCCACCGTTCGCCAGTTTCTGTGTTTACTAGAAGCATGCAAACGCAACTCGGCTGTCGTCATTATGGCCCTGCCTGCTGACTCTATACACAATGTCATTGGCCCGTCCAGAGTGAGGGGAATACAGCTCAGAAGGGTATTGAGAGTTCCTAGATGACACTTGCGGGCAGATTAAATTTGCTGCCGCTAGGGTGCGTCTAGATTTCTAAACTAGGAAACCCTTTGAAAGGACATAAAACACTGCTAAAAGTGATAAACGTACAGTGAAGAAAATAAGTATTTGAACACCCTGCTCTTTTGCAAGCTCTCCCACTTAGAAATTATGGAGGGTTCTGAAATTGTCATCGTATGTGCATGTCCACTGTAAGAGACCAAAAATAAATAATAAATAAAAATCCAGTAATCACAATGTATGCTTTTTTAACTGTTTATTTGTATGATACAGCTGCAAATAAGTATTTGAACACCTGAGAAAATCAATGTTATTTTTGGTACAGTAGCCTTTGTTTGCAATTACAGAGGTCAAAGGTTTCCTGTAGTTTTTCACCAGGTTTGCACACACTGCAGGAGGGATTTTGACCCACTCCTCCGCACAGATCTTCTCTAGATCAGTCAGGTTTCTGGCCTGTCGCTGAGAAACACAGAGTTTGAGCTCCCTCCGAAGATTCTCTATTGAGTTTAGGTCTGGAGACTGGCTAGGCCACGTCAGAACCTTGATATGCTTCTTACAGAGCCACTCCTCGGTTATCCTGGATTTGTGCTTCGGATCATTGTCATGTTGGAAGACCCAGCCTCGACCCATCTTCAATGCTCTAACTGAGGGAAGGAGGTTATTCCCCAAAATCTTGCAATACATGGCTCTGGTCATCCTCTCCTTAATACAGTGCAGTCGCCCTTTCCCATGTGCAGAAAAACACCCCCAAAGAATGATGCTACCACCCCCATGCTTCACATTAGGGATGGTGTTCTCGGGATGGTACTTATAATTCTTCTTCCTCCAAACACGTTTAGTGGAATTATGACCAAAAAGTTCTATTTTGGTCTCACCTGACCACATGACTTTCTCCCATGACTCATCTGGATCATCCAAATGGTCATTAGCAAACTTAAGACGGGGCTGAATATGTGCTGGTTTAACCCTTAAAGACCGAGACAGCCGCCCGCGGCTAAAAATAACAACTGTTCTAAAATGTTTAATAACTTTTAAACTGCTAATCCAATCTATATGCTGTAAACTGCATCATAAAGAGGAGAATTTCCATAGGTATAACATGTATTGTGATTGATCATTCAGAGGCTCCATAGTCAGCATGGATGCATCATCAAAATATGCAGCATTGATTTGCCAAGGAAACCCACATGGGATGGTCCCCTGAGCCTAACAGAAATGATTTTTTTTATCATTAGTCCCATTGGACTTCAGGCATTTTGGCATTTTCTTCTCCCCAGTCTTCCTCCAGACTCTGGCACCTTGATTTCCGAATGACATGCAAAATTTGCTTTCATCCGAAAAAAGTACTTTGAACCACTGAGCAACAGTCCAGTGCTGCCTCTCTGTAGCCCAAAAGTGGCTTGATCTGGGGAATGCGGCACATGTAGCCCATTTCCTGCACACGCCTGTGCACGGTGGCTCTGAATGTTTCTACTCCAGACTCAGTCCACTCTTTCCGCAGGTCCCCCAAGGTCTGGAATCAGTCCTTCTCCACAATCTTCCTCAGAGTCCGGTCACCTCCTCTCGTTGTGTAGCGTTTTTTGCCACACTTTTTCTTGTCCACAGACTTCCCACTGAGGTGCCTTGATACGACAGTCTAGGAACAGCCTATTCGTTCAGAAATTTCTTTCTGTTTCTTACCCTCTCGCTTGAGGGTGTCAATGATGACCTTCTGGGCAGCAGTCAGGTTGGCAGTCTTACCCATGATTGCGGTTTTGAGTAATGAACCAGGCTGGGAGTTTTTAAAAGCCTCAGGAATCTTTTGCAGGTGTTTAGAGTTAATTAGTTGATTCAGATTATTAGGTTAATAGCTTGTTTAGAGAACCTTTTCATGATATGCTAATTTTTTGAGATAGGAATTTTGAGTTTTCATGAGCTGCATGCCAAAATCATCAGTATTAAAACTATAAAAGACCTGAAATATTTCAGTTGGTGTGCAATGAATCTAAAATATATGAAAGTTTAATTTTTATCATTACATTGTGGAAAATAATGAGCTTTATCACAATATGCTAATTTTTTTAGAAGGACCTGTACATGTTTATCACTTTTAGCTGTGTTTTATGTAACTTCAAAGGGTTTCCTGTAAAAGGACACAAACATTTTGAACTTAGACCACTGTATGTGTGTATGGGAAGCTTTTCAATTTGGTTAGGCCAAATCCAGGCAGAAATACCAATTTGCGTTTGGTGTGAACGTAGCATTAGGGTGGCGTAGTCAGATTTTATTACTAGTGAACAAACTTGTGTCTCTGAAAATTGCACCGCCCCGCCACAGGAGCATAACCTCTTCAAGTGACTAACGCTGTGTAGAATAACATTGTAACAACAAATATGCTGTTCCAGGCAAGGTATTTCATACTGATTCCCAGTCTGTACTGGATACTGCCAATCAGGCAAGATGCAGATGAGAATGAGTTCAGGAGACATTTGGTGGACCTGTCAGATATGGCCATAGAGCTGCTAAATCCTTTCAGCCCTCACACTTTCCTCGTTCAGAACCTTGGTGTTATGACAGAGGACGAACTAGGGGGTACCAATCCCATTATAGAGGTTCCAGATAGTTTCACCAAGCTCCCCGAACTGACCATTCGTACACTCTAGTCAGGGTAGGATCTTTTAAGAGGCGTACTTCCAGGGGTTTCAGATCCCAGGACTTATGCATAGCGGTCTAAGAGTCGCTAAAGCATGCTCCCAACTATGCCTAGGCAATTGGAAAAAGGTAACATCAGATCCTTGGGTCCTAGATACAATCCGGACAGGATACAGAATAGTTTTGGAATCGCACTTTACCTGTTCATGGCCATAGTCAGAGACCCAGTCCAGGCACAAATTTTGGCAAAAGAGATCACGGTTTTATTACAGAAAAAAGCTATTGTACACAGAAAACACGAGCAAACAGCTCACTGGGCACAATATTTGACATCATTTCCTGGTGCCAAAAAAAGATGGCAGACTGCAGACCATTCTGGGAGACACCCCTCGCTGCAGCCTGTAGCATGATGCAGCGCTGGATCAGATCCAATACGTACTGGATGGTGGATCGTTATGGCGACGTCATACTGATCTCTGGGTTAACTTATATACCTTCGGATGAGACGTTAAACCGAGGTCCTGACTCTCTGTGGTCATTAAAAATCCCAGTCCTTCGGATGTCCTTCGATAAAGAGTAGGGGTGTAACCCCGGCATCCTGGCATAATTTGCCCTTTGTCCCCTGTCCATCATGGCCTCCTAATAATCCCCATATCCTGATTGGCTTCATCACTCTGTCTCCTCTCCACCAATCAGCTGGTGTGCGGTGGGCTTTCTGGCGCAATATGGCTGCCGTCGCATCATCCAGGTGGATGCTGCACATTGGTGGTGGTTGAGGAGATTCCCCCTTCAATGTAAAGTGCTTTAAGTGCCTAGAAAAGCGCTATATAAATGTAAATGTAACAAATTAATTGTGCTATAGGCTGCAGAGAGGATTTCTTGCATTCTGGACCAACGCCAAATTAACAGATTCCTAAAAATATTGCCCTCCAAAATGTTGACTACAGCACAAATTCTGAAGTCTATAGAACTGGGGGAATGGTTCACTGCCATAGACTTGAAGGATACATATTTCAGGATCATTGGCCGTTTCTTCGCTTTGCATTTCAAGACCGAGTTTATCAGTTCAGGGTTCTTCCATTTGGCCTCTCTGTCTCCAAGGGTATTCAGCCTTTCGTCCTCTTTAGTGTGCAGGGTTGAAAATTATTTTCTACCTGGACGACTCACTAATTTTTGCTCCATCTCACAGTCAAGCCAGGAGGGACACATAAATAGTATTTCAACATGTCTAGCCTCTTGGTCTCAAAGTGAATTGCAAAAAGAACAGTCTAAATCCCAGGCAGTGATTCTGTGAATTTCACTCGATTCTCAAATGATGACTGCAACCCTATTACCCCAGAAGAGTTGATCAATCTAGCTCAGTCATTCCGGATGAAAAAGAGAATAAAGTTGATTAAAATTCAGCGGGTGTTGGGTATGATTGCGGTAGCAGCGGTTGTGATCCCACTTTGCCTTCTCAGAGCCCGTCCACTACAACACTAGCTGAACAGCTTCCACTTACATCATTTGTGGAATCCACATTACACAGACAGGTAAAAATAATGGTTACACGAAAGTGTGTGCAAATGTTGCACCCTTGGAATAACAATATATTTTATTATCTCAAGGGGTTCCTTTAGACCAGTGTTTCCCAACTGGGGAGCCTTGGCCATGTGGCCATATGGACTGTGACTTGAAAATAATGCTTTATGTATGTTTCTGTCAATGGATAAACGTGCTGACTCCTTAGTGATACATTACAACAGCGATAATAAAAGAAAAACTTGGGCAAAACGGTCTCTCTTAGTAAACGTCAATGCATGCGAGTGCTACCGTATGTTCGATTATCACCAGTCATCTTCTCCGTCATCAACCGGATGTAGAGCCAGAAGACGTGAATGAGAACTCGCTCGCTGTGAGAAGATCTGTCTCTGTGCACTCATCCGAAAGCACGCACACGTCTCACAGCGCACAGATATTGAGTTATTTTTCAAGTCTTGTGCTTGAACGGACAAACTCACACAAAAAGTATGTCAACATGTCCATCTTGATGAGCATCCAAGCAGACATCCCAAGTGAACTGCAGTAGGTCTTAAAGGGGCAGCAGCCTTTACTTTTGTCTGTTTAATGTCAAACAAAAAATAAGGACATCACTCACTGCTCTTGATTGAATAGCTTTTGTAAGTTTAAAAAGGATTAATCTTTAATTTAAACAGTTAAATATGCAGTTATTTTACATTTGATTACTTTATTAAATTTCTGTACCTAAAAACTAATGTTAGACCTACCTAAAAAACCTGAAAAGCATTGCTTATTTTCAAAGCAAGACAGAGTACATTTGCTTGAGTACAGTACTTAAGTACAATTTTGAGGGATCTGTACTTTCCTCGAATATCATTTTTGGGGAGTACTCATGACTTCACTCAAATACATTTTAGAGGCAAATATTGCACTCTACTCCAATATCCATAAGCAAGTCATTTCTATCCAGTCAATCCATTTCTATCCATAAGCAAGGCTGTCTTTGATAATGACAGATGCCCCTCTAACAGGGTGTGGAGCAGTTTGGAAAGAGCGGTGTACCTTTCTCTGAAGGCACTGTTGCAGAACAAACATGTTTTGGTGAGTACGGACAACATGTCTGCATCAGTCACACATGCAATTATTCATATGCAGTTTTCAGACAAACCTGTTTCTAAGCAATGATTGTCCCATTGGATAGTGGATACAATTTCACAAGCGTATTCCAGGCAAAATCTACCTGCGCCTGTTGATATTGTTGCTCATTCTACCAGGAGCATCTACCAGAATCACTTATTCAATAGAATGTAGTATGTATGATGCTACTGAAATAAAATGTGATGATCTGTTTTTGTGACTAATTCTAAACATGTACAGTCATTATGTTAGTGTGATTTAACTATACCCTAGTGTTAAAAAGATGAAAAAAAAACAACGCAATATACCACAATATTGAATCGCAGTACTTGTAGTCACATTTCTTTACAAAAATCACTATACATATCGTTTATAGGACCCAAGTATAATGATAGTATCGAATGTGGAGATAGGTGTATCATCTCAGCCCTAATTCAAAGTATTTCCCTGGCCAAAACCAATTTTTGCTTCCAAAATGCTTCTCACGTGCTTTTCAAGTGAAGTTAATAAACGTAATTTCGGGAGGAGTATGCCCATCTAATTTTTCAATTAATACCATGTTATGAAACCAGCAGCTTACCTCTTCCCCTTTTTAGTTCCTGAAGCATTTGGCCTGCTCAATTCTGCTCCACTGACTTCGCTGCTCATTTCACCTGTTGATCGCCAGATCGCCGGTCTCTCCGCTCCACATAACACCTCGCTCAAGAAGACCTCTCTCTTCCTCCATCTAGAATCATCACGGGGCTTGGTTCATCCTCGTCGTAATGCATCGAGGCCTTCATCATCAACATTATCCTCTTCAGGAGTAATGTTAAGCCTCGTACCTCCTGCTGAGAAATCCGTCAATGCGCTCAGGCAAGTGTTATCCAGCGTGGGTTTTCCATTTCTCCCAGAGGAATTCAAAAGCGCAACTTCACGATCTGCTCGTGTGTTCTCACTAAAACTCTCACGCCGCATTCAGCGTTCTCCCTGCTACACGCAAACATCAACACAAACAACTGCACTATCTATACGGTCGTTTCAGTTTCAGTTTCATGTACTCCGCTTATTTAGGCCGGCTTTATCAAGACCGCAGACATTAGTTCCACGGCTGCTCGCAATAGTTCCACGGCCTCTTCGACATTGACTGTTACCTTTCCTCCTCCACAGGTGAGTATAGCTTCTCCTGTCCACACATGCTTTCAATATTTCTGTTCTTTCTGGCTTTTATTCTGTTAAATCCAGAAAAGCTATATAATACATTTTACATTACAAAAGCAACAAACTGATCTATTTAAAAACTGCCTTTTCATTCCTATCTTCAATCTCCTGACACCCATCCAGCAATATCAATATCTTTCCTTCTCCCTTGCCACAGGGAGGTGCAGATCTCCTCACATCTCAACCCGCTGTTTGCTGATGAGAACAACCTTCCTGTCACCAAGTAGTGAAGTTCATTAAAAAACCTTCAGCAAATCCCCACCCAGTCTGGTATTTGTCACATGTCTGTCATGTCTTGTGTAGCACATGTTGTGTTTTTGTCACTTCTGAACCTGTGCTTGTGTTTGTCATGTCTCCGGTCAACTGTCAACCCCGCCCTTCTTGTTATCTGATTATTGGTTAATTTGCCCCACCTGTTCTCCCTCATTACCTGCCTTGTTTGTTCCCTTTATAATCTCCCTGTGTTTGCAGTCCTGTGCTGGATCGTTGTTAGATGTCACCCTGTTCCTTGGTGTGCTATATGTTCTTGCGCCTTGTGTTTAGTTTATTTCAAGTTTAGTTTTCCCCCTTGTGGGTGTTTTGTTTCACTGTTTTGTTTCACCTTTTCACTGTTATCTACCCTGACAGTATTTAGGCTTACTTGTATTCATCTCACTTCTTCCGCAATGGAGCAGACACCACCGCAGGCCAAAAAGGACTGCCAGACCATCAATTATACTACTGGGTTGGTGGTCCTCAGAGGCCTTTCGATTTTACTTTCGTTCGGACCTCAGCCTCATCAAACAAGTCATCTTCGCTTGATGCTGCAGTGCTCTGCCAATTTGATACTGCCGCTGCAGTATTTGGCTTTACTAGATATCACTGTTGTAGTTCTTCCCTTGATGCCACAGTCCCTCGCTTGATGCTCCAGGGCTTTGCTTGCCACTACAGTGCTCCTCCAGTTTGATGCTGCCACTGCAGTGCTCCTCCTATTTAAAGCTGCTGCTGCAGTGCTCCTCCTATTTGAGGCTGCCGCTGCAGTCTCAGCAAGCAGGGAACGTCCCCCGGACATTGCGAACGTCCGTTTAGGTCCGCAGTAGGTCCGAATTGTAACGTTCGCTGACGGACATTCGGTGGACATCCGTATTTGGTCCGCGGTGGAATGTTCGCTCGCAGACTTTTGGCGGACGTTTGCATTTTGTCTGCTTTGGAACATTCGCTGGCGGACGTTCCGAGGACATTTTGTTCTGGCCAGTTTGCGAACGTCCCTATTTCGTCCCTGAATGGCATGCCATTTCCATAACAACACTTGCAAAATCCAGCCGCCCAAAATCTGCCTTTTATCAACAACCTGACACTTTGTAACTTAGGCAAACGAAAAATTGTACTAAAATAAACCCCTATTGTATTTTAAAAAGGGATTTACTCATTCCTTAAAAAGGGATAATGGAAAGTTTTTGCAAAAAAAAACATGTTTTTTTTTGTTTTGTAGATTGACATTATATTGCAAATAAACAAGGCCTAGTAAAAATATGATCTGAATAGCTATTGCAAATAACTTTCGTGTGACATAGTAACTTATCAATATCACTAATGAAAGGCTTCTTCAAATCACAAGTTTGTTTTCAGCAGTTATATAATTTTACATATAAACGATACCCTTCAATAAAATTAATAGGACATAGGCTACAATTTATTATGTATTTCACATGCATGAAAAAAATTAAGGTTGAATCTCAGGATTTTAATCCCGCCAATTTTATGCGGCGTGCTTCTCCTTTTTGATGCTGCCGCCGCAGTACTCCGCCAATTTGATGCTGCAGTGCTTCTCCTATTTGATGCTGTTACTACAGTGCTTTGCTAATTCGTGGTTGCCGCTGCAATCCTTTGCTTGATATTGCCGCTGCAGTGCCCAGTGCTCCACAATTTAATACTGCCGCTGTAGGGCTCCTCCAATTTGATGCAGCCGCTGCAGTGCTTCTCAATTTGATACTTCCACTGCAGTGCTTTGCTAATTCGTGACTGCCGCTGCAATCCTTTGCTTGATACTGCCGCTGCAGTGCCCAGTGCTCCACAATTTAATACTGCCGCTGTAGGGCTCCTCCAATTTGATGCAGCCGCTGCAGTGCTTCTCAATTTGATACTTCCACTGCAGTGCTTCACTATTTTGTGACTGCTGCTGCCATGCTTTGCTTGATACTGCCGCTGCAGTGCCCCGCTTATTTGAGACTGCTGCTACAGTGCCCTGCCAATTTGAGACTGCCGCTGCAGTGCCCCGCCATTTTGAGACTGCCGCTGCAGTGCTCCGCCATTTTGAGACTGCCATTGCAGTGCCCAGCCATCTTGAGACTGCCGCTGCAGTGCCCCGCAATCTTGAGACTGCCGCTGCAGTGTTTTCCTCAATGCTGCTGCATTGCCCCGCCATTTTGAGACTGCCGCTGCAGTGCCCCGCCAATTTGAGACTGCTGTTGCAGTGTTTCCTTGATGCTGCTGCAGTGCCCCATCAATTCGAGAATGCTTGAGGCTGCTGCAGTGCTTTGCTTGATGCTGCTGCAGTGCCCCAACAAATTTGAGACCGCTGTTGCAGTGTTTGCTCGATGCTGCTGATGTGCCCCGCCAATTTGAGAATGCTTGATGCTGCCTTAGTGCCCATTTGCGAATGCTGCTGCAGTGCCCCGCTCAATGCCAGACTGCTGCTGCAACACCTCACCTTTTTCATAAACTGCCACAGCAGTTACCAACCTCAATGCTGCTGCAGTGCCATCTTCCAATCAGTCTATTTTACAGTTTTGGGGGGTCTTCTGGAATAATTACGCAGACTCCTCAAGTAATCATGAGCTGTTCAAATTGCCATAATTCTTCCTTGCTGTCTATTTCTGCATTATGTTTTTGGGGTGCAATCTGAGCTTGGGTAGAATATCCTCTCCGAGCCCCTCTATAGCAGACAGCAAGCCAAATCTGTTTACCACTTTCACTAAGATTATATGGGCACACAAACTCGTGAAGTGAAGTTAATAAACGCAATTTCGGGAGGAGTACGCCAAACTAATCTTTCAATTAATACCAAGGTATAAAACCAGCAGCTTACCTCTTCCCCTTTTTAGTTCCTGCAACATCCCTCCTCCTCCCCTGCTCTCCCTTTTGTACAATTTTGTACACCACACTGGTGGTGGTTGAGGAGAGATCCCTGACACGAGTGAAAAGCGCTTTGGGTGTACAGTAGTACATATGAAAGCGCTTTATAAATGACTCATTCATTCATTCATTTATTCATTCAATTTTGCCTGTTATAGGGGGGCAATCGGCGCTTGGGTAGAATATCCTCTCCGAGCCCCTCTATGGCAGACAGCAAGCCAAATCTGTTTACCACTTTCACTAAGATTATATGGGCACACAAACTCGTGAAATGTTTAATGTTAAAAAGTTTATTTGAAAATAGTGAAGAGCATTAAAAATTGTTATATAAATACATTCTTTTAAAATGTTAACAAGAGTAAAATAGAAGTCCAGGGACAACTTTGATCAGCAGATTGCAAAAATAAAAATGTTACCGTTTCCTTTGTACATGCATTTAAGTAAGTCCTGTAGTTACGCGCTATTACTTTCTTGTTACAGGAAAACTTGACTAACAGGACAGAAAGTGATTATTCTTCAGCACACTCAGAAGCTTCCTACTGCTGCTGATCTCATACACCTTTGTCCCACTAAACAGATACATTTTATCTAGAAGAAAAGAAGCCAGTGAACATTATGAAATTGTACATTGAGGCCAGAATTTTGTTTTTGTATTGTTACAGATCTGTAGTGAAGGAAGTTAGAAACACCTACCGCCGATCATGTGGGCTGCTGTAATCTCTCCAGTCACTCCTGGAAATCCATCTTCCAGACGTTTGGGATTAACTTTGTCCATCTTCTTTGTCATCTCATTATAGCTACCAAAAAAGGGATATTTTACATTTGTATATCTTTTCAGAGCAAATGTTAATGTTTTTATTTCTGATACGCCACTCGACCAACCTGTAGAAATATATATCAAAGAAGAGCAGTGTTTTTCCTGAGGTTTTGTCGTGGATGGCAGCACTGACTTTGGCCACAGATGGTGGCAGACCAAAGCTACTGAGAGGCTTGGGATAGCCTGGCTCAACACTGTTTCCATTAAAAGCCCAGACTTGTTTACCTATAAAATAATACAGACCTTAATTTTTTTTTTCACCCCAGCGATTAAACTTGAAAAATGTGCAACTCTCACTCTTACAGAAATTCAACTTAATTGATTAAAAAAAATGCTTGACGTTTTGGCCATTGTCAAGGCATTATTTTACAGAGATTGTAAGTGTGACTGTGGTTCCAGCATTCCCAGAGTGTTTGAGAAGATACCTTTGAATAGGAAAAGTATTCTTTCCACTGGATGCTCATAAGCAGCATCAATGTTGTCTGGAGCATTAGGCCACAAATTCTTGATAAGATGTTTTGTCACACTTCCGCTCGAAGACCTACGCCAGACAAAGCTGCACAGAGGCACATGAAGTTTGAGTATTAAGAGTATTTTATATATAAGATTTTTATTTGTTTTATGTATTACCTGTCCTTGAAAAACATTGTTTCTCCCTCAAGAGTTGTAACTGCATCCAAGATCATGTTAGGGTCACAAGTGTTAAGAGCTAGACCAGGTCTGTTAGTGGTTCTGTCATTATTTGAGCCTGAAAGAAATACCACATAGTAAAAAAAAAAAAAAAAAACGACTGAGTATGTTTCACTCAAACATTATAGATGTACTCTTGAAGATAATATTACCATAGAGCAACTGAATCCCTGTAATGTCATCAGAGGGCAGAGAGAAACTTTCTGGATTAGTAAAACTATATGTTGGAAACATCAGAGCACCAGGAACTTTGGAATGAAAAAGACCCAAAGAGTGACCAAATTCATGGGCAGCCACCAAGAACAGGACATAACCTGCAGAAAATTAAGTGCCACTTTAGATTTTTACTGGAATTTAAAGTGGTGATGACGAATCTCTCAAAACTACTTTTAGCAAAACAAAATGCACAAAACGGGAAAAAATTATTACCTTTATTCTTTGGTGTGCGAAAAGTGAAAACCTCATCATCATCGAAATGTGCATCTCCACCAATTCCAGCTGAGGGAGGAAAACCATGAGCCAAAATGCCTTGTGGTCCGTCAAAAGGGTAAGCATCACCATGATCTGTAGAAAAGAGTTTGGCTTTACATTTAATTTTTCATATATTTATTGTATAATATAATTTAAGTTTAGAAATCCTAAGCTTTATTTTTAACAAATTTCAGTTGCATTAAGGATGTAACATTTCCCTTTTTTATCTTCTATGACTTTTATATGTTGAATAGTTTGTATTGGCCAATAATTGATCACTTGATTGTGATCATTTTGTTATGACCATTCATTGTAAAGTTTTCCCAGATTTTCGAAATAAAAATGAAAATACTTTAATTAAATGGAAACTTCACTATTTACACTCTAAAAAATGCTGGGTTAAAAAACAACCCAAGTTGGTTTGGAAATGGACAAACCCAGAAATTGGGTTGTTTAAACCCTAGCAAATTGACCCATTCAAACAACCCAATTTCTGGGTTTGTCCGTTTTCAACAACTTGGGTTGTTTTTAACCCAGCATTTTTTAAAGTGTAGTCTAAGATAAAACTGTGCTATTTTGTTAGTTCAATTGCGAGCACAAAGCATGTTTTGGTTTTCCCTTCTGTATGTTTGCATATGTAGAGGAAGTAGGCCAGTACGAGATGTGCGTGTAAACCTCACTCTCCTGGCCTCAAGTGGCATGCTATCGACTGACGCTAGCAGCTGCAGTATTTAGCGTCCTTTTTAATAGCATCCACCTCCCACACCAGAGACCCCAATTCGGATCTTCGCTAGGAATCGGACAAATAGGACCAGTAACATTTTGGTGCCATGACCCGGAGGGGAGTTAGGTTTAGGGGGGTGAGTGTAGTGGACATATGCCAGTAAGAGTGGTGCATGTAAATTTCCCTTCACTGGCCTCAAGAGGTGTGCAAGTGACTTATGCTAATGGATTTGGTCATCCTTATTAGTGAATCCCACTCTGAGTAGGACCGCTTACACATAAGTGGCCTTCAGGTAAAATAAAGGCAGTAAGGTTATTTTAGTTGTGATGTTGTTACTTTTGTCGAAAGATTCAGCCCTAGCTTCAGTAATTATTTTATTGAACAACATTTCATATATTATTATTATTATTACAACAGCAATTTAGGATACTAAAATCATTCTTAAAATATCCACAGCTTTAATTTTGTTTAAATGAATGAATCAAAACAAAAAGCACAATGTTAATCAAGAAAATTAGCCTGGATGCTAGCCGAACTCCGCCCCACCCACAACATTTCAGCACGGGCAGTTCAGTCTGGACTTGATCCATAGAGGAGTAATTACACCAATGAAATTGTCAGGGCGGGCTTTAGACGATAATGGATTGATGATAAACAGTAAAGTAATCATCCACATCATCAAAACGTTATGCATCACTTTGTTGCTCTGATTGTTTGTAGTCTATACAATTGATGTCTTTCCTGGTTCGGTTGAAACACGCCCCATAATTACAGCACAATGGAGCAGTATTAGACTCATATTCTGACTATAATTGAGTATGACCACGAAAATATGAACATAAATAAATGGGTAGAGCTAGGGAACATACCTTTTGTGGCAAAGGAGATCATGATGTCAGCTGTGCCGCTGTAGATACGGGTAAATCTCAAAGGAGTGACATCTGCCCACACTTTCAGGGCCCTTTTGATGGAATCATCCACCTCTGCTACTGACAGGTCAGGGGTGTAGTTCTCAATCCTGTGGAAAAGGACCACAGTCAGTTTCTGCTTCTCTTTTTTCTGTGATAGCAAGAGAACTGATATCATACACACCTGTAGGTGAGCTTGTTGGTCTGCCATTTGGGTCCGTTTCCAAAGGTGGAGAACGCAGCAACATCTGGAACGCCACAGCGGGGTTTCTTCATCACCTCTAGTGTTTCTCTATCCAGCGTTCCAGAGACCTTGAGCCCAAAAAACCTTTGCATCTCTTTTAATTTCTCAGGCATTGGATCTGGCTCTCGGGATTCAGGATTAGGAGGTCTATTTTCCAGTTTGTAGAAGCTCTTCAGGTAATTCTAAAGAATACAAATACAGAATTATTTGAAGAATTAGGCCTGAAGAATTATTTGAAGAATTAGGCCTAAGAATTAGAGAAAACAATCAAGAAGCATATAAACCCCAAACCTTTGCAATGTCATAATCATCAATGGGCTTTGCAATCGGTAATGCACGAATAACAAGCACCAGACTTGCAAGAAGACACAGCTGGCGGTGAATCCTCCTCATGTTGAGTTGCTTCTTAAGATCTTGAGTTTTACTTCTGATTGCCAAGCATCTGATGAAGACTTATATACTCTTAAAACTGTTAGGTGTTGAGCAACGGGTGAAATTATCAGCCATAAATTCTGTGAGTAACCCATCAAACTGACAGGCAAGACAATAATAACAGGATTGTCAACTTTCTTGACATAGCCTTTTCCTCCTCGCCCAGATATTTGTATTATTTCTCTTCCTCATGCCTTTATATAATGCAAAGTTTTTCTATGCATTATAAACAAAAACAAGGGCAATGTGGTACAAATATTTGTTTACATAATAACAAAATGTTTATTATTGACAAATAACAATCAGAAAGAAAATATATATTTTTTAAATGTAATAAAATAAATGTGATGTTCATGGCAGGAAATTCTGGCAATGGTCATTTATACATTTTACTCAGACCTATTTAAACCACCTCCTTTCATATCCCCAGAAAGGAAAATGGTGACTTTATTTACGTATAAAACAGTAAAAGTTGTATTTAGGATTTCTGTTAGAGTTCGCCTGTACTCAATGCAATGTTATTCATTTCAGAACTAAATAAATCAATGGGAAATCCCTAATCTTAAGAAAGCTTGGCATGTGTGCAAAGAGAGTGAAGTGTGCTTGGGGTGTTATGTAAGATCTGCAGGTAACGACAATCATCAGTCTTTTTTGTCAGATGGCTGAGTAATATTTGACAATGAATACACATATGATGACTGAGGCATTCTAATTACCAATAATGCATATAAGCACCACAAAACTGTCATGAAAGTGGTCCATATGGCTCTTGCAGTAGCCTATATTTCATTTTTTTTTCTGAAGCCTTATGATATTGAGAAGAAATACTATTTTTTATTAATATTATTATTTAACCTTAATGAGTAACCAAACCGTTGATAGGCCCCATTGACTTTATAGTATGGAGAGAGAGAGAAAAAAAACTTGCCTAGAACTATACCTTTAAGAACAAATTCTTATTAACAAGAACAGCCTGCCAGGAGAATACCAATCTCCTGTATAGACATGGGCTACATCAAAATAACATGGATTAACTCATTCACATGAATTAGTCAGACGCTAAAGTGGAGATTCTGGATTTGTGTGATGAAGACAAAAGGAGAATGTTGAAGGAAACATCTTAATCCGTCATTAAATTAATGTTACATTGACATCGCCCCGAAAAAAACAGTTGATATGTCATTTGTAGACTTACCCCATACAGGAGTCTCTCTCTCTTTTTAGGTGTGTAGGAAATGTTTCCTGCCCTAAACATTTTGACAAATAACATGGACCAACACGTTTTCACTCCCAAACCTATCGATTTGTGTATTATATGATATAAAACACAATATTACAGACAACAGGCACACTTTATTGAAAAGGTACAATTATTCCAACTGTTCCGAGGCCAAACGTTTGAGTGAAGAAAAGACCCAAAAGCAATCCGCCACGCGTCGGCATCACAATGAAGATGCCACAGGTACCCATCGTCGTCATTCTATGATTCGCAACACATCGCGATGCTTGGCATAATTTCACGTGTGCCACGTTGGTGTGTAGTTTTTAATATTATGTCCTAATGTAGTTTCTGCTTTTCGTTATTGATCAGATTGATCAGATCAGGTTATTGTTCAGTCACTGAATTGTCATCTCCACTGAGGCTTTGCATTTAGTTGCTTTCTAAATCAACACGCCTTGCTAATATGGTGATTAAATATGAAGGCAATTTGAGCAAAACAACTGAACACGTGTGAGAGAAGAATTTAAAGCTGCAGAGCATGTGTATCAATAAATTTGAAGTCACAGAGAAAAATCTTTTAAGATTTGTAAACTTTTAGACCTACAAGCACAAGACAAAAGCTAGTGCACAAATCAGGACAGAATCGAATCACATTCTGTGTCACAAATCAGGGTGCTTTTGAAATGACTGAGGGTCCGGCCCCACTTTATATTAGGTGGCCTTAAGTACTATGTACTTACATAAAAAAATAAGTACAATGTACTAACTGTGTTCAAAATGTATTGCAAAACACCTTTGCTGATATTGAGGTGGGATACGGGTAGAGTTAGGGACAGGTGTGGGTTAGTTTAAGGGTAGGGTTAGGTGTAAGGGAAGTGACAACTGTGTAATTACAAATGTAACTACAGAAATTAATTACAGACATAATTACATGCAGGTATTTTATAAAATGTAAGTACAATGTAAAAACATGTATGTACACAATAAGTACATTGTATTAAATAATTAATTACAATGTTAGTACATAGTAGTTAAGGCCATCTAATATAAAGTGGGTCCAGGGTCTTCTAGTAAAGTGCAGAAAGGCTAAGCAGTGACAACACCATATCAGTGAGCAATTTATGATTACTTATTTCTTAAGTCATCACTTTTACAAATATTTGGAATTTAAAAAATATTTTGCTACAAATTGTCTATTCAAGGTCCCATGGCATTGATTTTTTTTAATTATTTTATAATTTTTCCTGATGTGTACTTGAATTGTTCATATGGTTTTTACATCAAAAATGTCATAATTTAGAAATAAAAGGCTTTTTTTTCTATACTGATATTGGCCCTTTGAATGCTCTGTTTCAAGGGGCGTGTCTGCTGTGAACTTCAGTGAAAACACCCACTGTTAGCTGACTGACACTGTTGGGTGATTTATTTTGTTTGTATCTGCGAGCTCTGAATAAAGATGAGTGAAATTTGCAACATTAATTCTCTCACAAAATGCTTTCATCACAAAAAACAACAAACACGACTTTGACATGAGTACAGTAAGAGCTTCTGTTGAGTAGCTTAAAGGTCCAATGCCATGACATTTTTATTTTATGAGGTTTTTCAACATTAATATAAGTTCCCCTAGCCTGAATATTGTCCCCAAGTGGCTAGAAATTTTGATCGAGTTCTGGTTCGTCTTTCTCTGCCTTTGAGAAAATCAGAGCTCAGATGAGCTGATCTTGAATTCTCCTGTTATGATGTCAATGAGAAAGGTTTCCTCCCCTTCCTCTGCTTTGCCCGCCCAGAGAATTAGTAGAGAATGGATTCAGTTTATCAGTCGCGATATCAGCACAAACTTTACCATTTGGATTTGACAGCACCGCCACGAACAGTGAGTAACAGTGTTCATTAATGCCTGATCTGGGATCAGTGAGTTATGATGTGTAGCTAATCATTCAAGTTCAAACTGAATTTCTTTCTAAATCATTTAATACTGTCAGTCCTGCTACTGGCCGTCAAGCCAGTTACTAAAACAATCAACTTAACATCATTTCTGTTAGTAGCATGATACAAATCTGTTATTTATATGATTAAACTACAACGAGCGATCAAAGAACACTATTTATAATGTTCGGATCTGTCAATCACACATATCTGCAGTGCACACTTGTCCAAACTGCCGTTTGAATGACCATTTTAACTCATTTTGATGTCACTGTATTCTGTTTGCACCTTTTATGCTAGCCTGATGTGGTCATACTCAATTCTAGTCAGAATATGAGTCTTAAACTGCTCCATTGGGCTGTGATTATGAGGCGTGTTCAGAGGTGGAAAGTAACGAATTACATTTACTCGCGTTACTGTAATTGAGTAGTTTTTCTGTGCACTTCTACTTTTTTAAGTAGTTTTAAAAATCTGTCATTTTACTTTTACTTAAGTACATTTTGATTAAAGTATTGTACTTCGCTACATTTTAAACCACATCCGTTACTGAGTAAAAATAAATCATTAATGCAAAGAGAGGAGGAAAAAGACCGCAATCCGGAAATGACTAATATTGAATAGAGGGCGTGGGGCGCGGGAGAGAACAAGCGCGCAAATATCAGATGGAGACGAACAAGACAGACGTCAGTGACGCAGACCCAGGTGAAAGCAAAACGCCGTCGTGAACTCCTGGCTAGTGTGGAAATACTTTGGATATAGAAAAAAATAATGTGATGTTGTCCTGGATATCAAATTTGCACAAAATGTGGATGCAAATGAAGAAACACATAGAACATGTTCGGGCACACATCCCTCTGTGCAAATAAAGGTATCTTTATAACTTAGGCCGATTGATTTCTGTGACGCAGAGGGAATCCCGGAATCCAGTCATGAACATTAACTTTACATTATAACGTAGATTTGGTGTAATACACGCAAACTGGTGGATGAACGAAAAACTCGAATGTAGAGCTGTAGGCCTTAGAAATAAATCAAATCGCGACATGGTCTGTGAACATTAAAGCACAACATTTGTAACGCTTGTGTCCGGGGGAAAAATGCGGATAGCTCACTTAATATATCTGGAGTGGATGCAAACACGGAGGCGATTGACGTCAAACAGATCGCGCTTTATTTCCCGCTGAACTCTGATCACAAACTCCATTTCCGTCCACAGCATTACTTAATAAAACAAAATAACTGACTGTTAGCAACAGAAAAACAGAGAATAATCCCCACACATGGGAGCTCAAAACTCAGTGCACATACACAAGATGCAGAACTCGTTTTCAGGGAGCGCGCGCAGCTCTTAAAGGGGCCACACTATGTTTCTACTCGTTACACATTGAATGCTATATGAATATATGATCTGCTTGTTCTCTCTCTGTGAATGAGCTGCTCCGTCTACTACATATGGACTCTATTATTCTTAAACATTTTTACAAATTAATGATAAAAATAAGTTGTTAATCAAATTCATAATAATTTATTGAATTTAGTTTATTAGACATGTTTTATTGAAATTTTGATAAACAAAATTAACAAATGGTTTTATGTTTGTTATAATAAAGCATTTGTTCAACCAAATAAAAAAAAGACCAATCTTCTTCATTCATTTAACATCATTTTAACTAGTGATAATTACCATCAATTAATAATAGGTACAGTAAATGTTTAATTTATGTTTTCTGAGATAGTTGTCATATCGTGAAAATCTCATTCTATCACAACCCTACAGGGGAGAGTCCCCCACCCCCACTGTAAAAAAAGTAACTAAGTAACTTTTACTCTGAGTACATTTTAAATTAGCTACTTTTTACTTTTACTTGAGTAAATTTTTAGACCAGTAATTTTACTTGTACTTAAGTAAAATTTCATTGAAGTAACAGTACTTTTACTTGAGTAGAATATTTTGTTACTCTTTCCACCTCTGGGCGTGTTTCAACCGAACTAGGAATGACACCAATTAGATAGACCTTTGTAGGTCTATCCAATTGATGTCTTTCCTGGTTCAGTTGAAACACGCCTCATAATCACAGCCCAATGGAGCAAACCAATCAGAGCAACAAAGCATCGCATTGTCAAATGTCAACAGACAGAGATCAACTGCACTGTGTTGCCAAGTCCACGTTTTTTTCACGGTTGTTTTTTATGTCCAAGGGTTGAAGCAACTATTAAGTGATATATAGACCCATGAGTGCGAATTTTAGCAGGCAACCTTGCCAAAATAACACATTTTTCCCAATGTGTAAATATAATCCAAGCTCCTTTGATGACGTGCATGATAACGTTACTGTTGATCATCTGTCCGTTATCGTCTAAAGCCCGCCCTGATGATTTCATTGGTCCGAATAGTTTCTGTTCGGAGATAATTACTGCTCTATGGAGCAATGCCAGACCGAACTGCCCGTCCTAAAAAAAATTGTGGGCGGGGCTAAATTCGGGTGGCATCCAGGCTACTTTTATGCATCTTTAAGATGCCATTTTAATCAGCAGCCTAAATAAAAGTTAGTTTGCCACATTGTGTCACTCAATGTATATATCCTATTGATAAGAAATATGATTTATAGCCTATGTAAAGATGTGTAGCATCCTATATTTTAATAAAAAATTTAGGATGTGTAACTAAATCTATTGTATTTGTACATTTCTATGTAGCAAACCACACACATACACATAACTTCTCAAACAGCATCCCAAGATTGTATTATATCAACTGGAAAAACGTGTTTTTGTTTTTAGAAATATGGAGTATTGTGTAACACCCGCTCGTTAGGTGGTAAACATAAGTAATATTAGCTGAATGGTTGACTCAATGCCATCAGGCAGTAGCTAATATTTTGTTATTCAATTGACTGAGTCAGATCAATGGGCCAATCAGAAGAATCAAAGCTCGCAGGAGGCAAATCACAACACAACACACGTTTGAGGTTTTAGATTTTGTTCTATTGGTTATGTAGTTGTTGTTTTTTCTGATTTTGAAGTGTTGTTACTTGTTAGGATGAACAGTAAATGACAAATGATAAACCAAAGTAAATATAAAATATTAACAAAATGGAAAAAATAAGAAATACAATATATTCAACTATAATCAAGTTCGTATTTGAAATGAATTAATAACCCAAAAAACAGGTAAAATAAATTCTGCAAAATCCTTTTTCTTTCTTGACTCTTTTGGTTGATGGATTTCTCTTTTTATCCTTTTTAGCTTAGTCTTGGTTTCTCTAATTTAAATGCCTATTTGCTTTAATTTAATTAGTTTAGTTCGATTTAAGGTTCTAATTTTCTTGTATTAACTGTATAACGCACTTGCTTCAAATGCAAACTCAAATCACAGTAAGCATTCACATGAATTTCCCTCAGTACAATTTTTATGTAACCAGATAACAATTTGTTCAAGAAATATACTACATAAACAAAACCAAGTCACAGAACTTCCAAAATAGGAGGTATGTTCACCTCAGTCCACTCAATGAGTTCAGTTTAGAAAAATATACCGCAGTCCATCAGAGTTCAGAAGGGAAAAAACGTTACCACCGAGTGGATAAGAAGATAGGAAAATAGAAGATCCAATTCAGTCTGGGGGGCTCGCCATCTTTCTCTTCTCTCAGCGCGGACGAATCCACACCATGCACGCATATCACAGTAGAAAATCCAAACTTCAACATATACAACAAAAACTGGCCGATTCCTTTCAATTAACACTGTTTGTTAATTTTTCTTCCAGATTACACCACAAACTATGGTGATGACTCAACTAACTTCGGCTCGAAGCTCCAGTTCAAAAAGGCCGTAACAGGTTATTTCACAAGTTATTTCACAAAACTTTTAAATTCGACCAGTAATAAAACTTTAGTTAACTTTCAGATGCTTTGTTTAGTTGTTGTTACTAGTTATCTCTCGAAATTAGATCGTTTTCCTCTCTAAATTCTTAAGCTTTGTTCACACGCGTTTCTCTGTTTGTTCTCTATCGCAGTCTCGTCTGCGGCTCAAAGTGGGCGGAGTCAGCATCGCTAGTGATCACACTCAATTGGACAATACAGTCTGCAGTGCAGATTCCAACTCTAATTGGAAACATTTTGCTGCAGTAATTTGCATGTTACTAATATAATTAATAAAGCATTTTAAAATCTCTCTTTTTTTATCATTGTCTCTTTATTCACAAACAGTTTTAATAGAAAAATAAATCTGCCAAAAAATATTTTTTTCTATGGACTGCAAATTGACTAATTTCAGTCTGGGTTACATTTGCACCTCTTTTTAACGGAATAGTATGGCTAGAACGAACACATGATACCAGTCACAGCCTATCCTACAGGATAGTAGGATAAACAAACAAATTATGTAATGTTATTTCAAACGAATGAGGGGAAAAAAATGGGCTGCATCAAAACTTTTTTTTAGAAAAGTTACAGAATAATCTGCCATCCTTCTGAAGGCACTCCCCTGCACTTTTGGTCATTTAAAGCTACACTGTGTAACTTTTTTTAGTTTATTCTTAGCTAAAACACTTCTATCACAAAATATATGTGCTCATTAATGTATATTTACTTCTTTCAAGTAATAAAGTATTCTCATAAATTTATAATATGTCACTGAAAATGGTGAGGGGTTCGAATGCCGTTCGCCATGTTGCCCCCTCCATCTTACATTAGCCAAAGAGGGACATACCCATAAATTCAAGCTTCGCCTTTCGCGTTTAAACACTCCATGGCAGTCATGAACGAGGTCCAACTGGAAGCCATGTTAATCTTGGACTAAATCGGCCACCGTAGGAGTTAAAACTAAATCAGAATTGAGAGGAACAGAAACTAATATTCACTGGATGGTCATATACCTTTACACCGCTAGATGGGGGAAAATATCACACAGTGTAGCTTTAAACATGTTCATTATCCAAATAAAATGTTTATTAAGCAAAGCAAAGATTTTGCTGAAAGACCCAGCGCCCAGTTTATCCGTTGATCACATGCGGGTGAAAGTTGTGTTTGTTGCTACAGCAACAGTAGACTCCGGGTGCAGTGCAGTATTTCAGAACGAAACAAACATGAAAAAAGTAC
Organism: Pseudorasbora parva; assembly: GCF_024679245.1. NCBI lineage: Eukaryota > Metazoa > Chordata > Actinopteri > Cypriniformes > Gobionidae > Pseudorasbora > Pseudorasbora parva. The sequence goes on along the minus strand of NC_090194.1, from coordinate 27,949,388 downwards.
TGATCACGAGAAAACAAGACAAACAAAACACGCATATAATATAGGGGTAACCCCGAGTAGTCCAAGATTTGATGCATCGATATGCGGAGCCAGATTTGACCACTGATCTCACAGTCAAATCTTCATGGGTGTTATGATCGGCGCACCGCGCCTTTAAAATTCGAACACGTTTTTAATGAGTGTACACACACCAGCGGTCTTGCCTGTCCACAGCGACTCAGGAAGTTGTTTAAAATCCTGCCGTGCCACAGAGCGTCATTTTAAGGTTTTATAATAAATTTATATTATATTTCCCTCAAATTGTCAATGTAAATACTGATTTCACCCTGTGCTAAGATACACCCATCCTGCAGCTCTTCTGTCAAAAGTCGATTCAAAATTGAGATTGCGCGTATATAATGTGCGTGTCCGGTGTGAGATACCTGAGACGCGGCGCTGAGGTTTGTGTCCAGTGTGATACGTTAATAAGTCAAGCAAATAAAACAAAAGAAACAAATATTAGCTTAAATCCTTACTCACGGATGCGGTAAAGAAAACTGTGCGACTCCACAATTTTTCCTACAACGAATCAACCCCGCATCTCTTACTGTCGCAATTCTTAAACGCCACGTGTACAATTTTAACATGCAACATATTTCAATGTAAAATTTGAGAATAATCATCCAAATAGTACACACAAATAAATAAAGTTTACAATTTAAACTGCACCACATTTGTCAGTAAAAAATAAGCAGATAAGGCTCCTACAACTTTTATTTAAAGGGATACTTCACCGCTTTTTCATATTAACCCTCTTGGCGCCACGGTCGGGTTTACTCGACAAGATGCGTCACTGAATAAAACCGCCGATTTTGTCAAATAGGGTGTCAAATTTCATTCAACCTCCCCTCCACCAGATGGTAGACATGTCGTACTTCATCCCTGACTCATACAAACATCATGATTCTATACAAAATCTACGAGCAAGAGCGCATTGAATCAGTGTAAACGAAAGCGGAGCTGACGTGCGAGTGAGCCGTTTTATCAGAGCATTGTCAACGTCAGCGAGTATTTGCATTAGATTATTATTACTATTATTATGTTCTAATAGCATCAATAAAGCTTACCCGCAATGAACTGTTGAGTCTTCTATTCGCGGACCCTGATTCTGAAGGGAAATATGAGATGACGGTGATTCTGAAAGTGAAACTAAACCTAACGTTACACTAAGCACAAATGGTGAATCATTTGCCCAATGTAGATGGTCCTTTGCCCAATGTCAGTGGTGGTAATAATGTTTCCCGGGGCCCGAGTGTTCATCGCAAAGTTAGCAGGTGTGTTAGTGTTTGGAATGAGGTGGCCGCGGGAGATTTTTACTGCGCTCATCATGAAGCGTGCATCTTCTCACCACGTGCCTCTCCGCAATCGCGCAACAGTATTGTGATGGAGACTTTATCTAACGCCACTGGTTATGTTAGAAGAGGTCGAAGTATTCATAAGCAAGTTCGAGGGCAACGTGGAGGCAGGGTGGGAAGTCAAAATGATAATAACACTGGCCGTGGCTGTGCACTCGGCACACTCGGCGGCGCGTGAGGCAGATCTGGACGCGAGCAGACGCGCTGTGACACGGGGCAGGGGGGCTATTATGCGTAATATATAATATATATATATGTGCCCCATATATGCAATCAGAGTGCTTACTGTATGTACTAAATGGGAAATCTCTACAGCAAAAGGCAAACCGCTACATGCATTTGGTTTGTTTCTACCATTTATTAGTAATGATTTACACAGTTTGTTTACTATTTACCTGAACATTCAGTATTGTGCAATATAGCACACAGAAGGTGAGGGACATTTTGGGGGAAAGAAGGGCTGCATTTTATCATTTAATCATATGGCTTTTCGTGAAAATTCTATAATCCAAGATTGCCACCACGTTATGACGTCATAATATGCAAATTAGATGGGAAAATGTAATCTCTACATAAATTTAGGGTCCTCCTTAATATTTCTCTAATTTACAGAAAGTTTCTATCTTTTATCACTTTTAAGATATAGCCTTTTGAACTTAAGATAACCCAAAATCGAACGTTTTAGGAAAAAACCTCTGGCGCCTAAAGGGTGAAACTATGTTATTCCCTTAACTAAGATGAGTTGATACATACCTGTCTCTTCTCAGTGCGTGCACTTAACCGCTCTGACGTGCGGTGACGATCTAATAGCATTTCCCTTAGCCCACTAAGCCCAGTTCATTCTCTATGGTACCAAACAGAGATTAAGTTAGAAGCGACCAAACACCTCCACGTTGTCCTCTATTTAAATACAGTTACACAAATATTTAAACGATCAAGTAAAGTGTCATAAAATAAAATGTGGCGCTTTTTTAGGCAGATTCAAAAAGGAGAACTATAATGTATGGCGGAATAGCACTTCTGAGAGTACTTCAACTCGGCCCAGTAAAAAGTCACAGCTGAAACATCCTTTCTCACATCTCCCCCTCCCTCTCTCATTTCTGTCAATAGTGGGGAGGGGGAGATGTGAGAAAGGATGTGCGGGGAATCGTGAAGGAACGGTAGTAAATGGATAGGATGGGTCCAGGTAAGGGGCGGTGTGGTGTTCTAGAGTAAGCCGCTAGAGGGAGCTCTTGTAAGAGAGCATAAGGAATAAAAAGACAAGTGAAGTAGTTGTACCATGACATGTGAGAAATAAAGAACACACAGAGTCACGGAGTTTGTTACGGTTTATTTTCAAGGCACTCAACATATTGGCGACGAGAATGGCTTTTAGTTTGAGCCAACCTACCCCGTTCCTGCAAACGCCGGGAGAACCGCCGATTCCTCTTCAAAGTATGGATTAAAACTTTCGAAAACTTCTTGCTGGCCCTGGGAGAAGAACTATCTACTGCTAGGAAGCGGTCACTTCTAATACACTGCCTCGGAGTGGAGGGGCAAAGACTGTTCTACACCCTAAATGTGAGCCAACAGGGAGACGATACGTACGCTTCTGCTTTGAATGCAATTCAGGACTTTTTGTCCCTAAAGTTAATGTAGTTGCTGAACGTTTACGTTTCCGCCAACGGAGTCAACGCGCAGGCGAGACAACAGACCAATATGTCGCTGCTGTGCGTGAACTCGCTGCCACCTGCGAATTCGGCGCTATGGAGGACGAGATGATACGCGATCAGCTGGTTGAAAAGACTAATTCAGCACGCATCAGAGAACGGTTGCTGCTGGAAGTACCGCTCGACCTTAAGAAAGCTGTGACAGTGGCGCGGCAAATTGAAACTGCAACAGCAGAGGCCAAAGCGATGATAACTCCATCGGACAACTCCGTACAAGCAGTTCAACAATACAACAGGCCCTGAAGGAGATAAAGCAAAGCCAGTGCGATGCGCGGACCACCTAAGTCCACCCGTTTACTAACTTGCTACCGCTGTGGATCCGAGCAGCACGCAGCTAATTTTCCAGGATGCCCTGCTAAGGATGCGGTATGCAGGAACTGTAAAAAAAAGGACATTATGCTAAGGCATGTCGTGGAAGCAAACGGGTGAGTGAAATTACAGTGCCTGAAGTGATTGTGTTAAATGTGGAACATTCCGCTCGTGACTGTGACAAAATAATGTGTACAGTACAAATAAGTGTAAGCACAGGACAAAAACGGGACATTCAGCTAATGGTAGATACTGGATCGGCTGTGTCTATATTACCAATGTCCATTTACACGGCATTATTCAATCAATCACCGCTCTCATTGCCAAAACTCAGTCTAGTTAGTTTTGGAGGCGATGCAATTGAAGTGAAAGGATGCATGCCAGCCAGCGTTTCATTTGGTGACCATTGCACTACTGCAGACTTGTACATCGTACAAAAAGGATCAGCTGTGTTGGGCAGAGACCTCTTTACTGGGCTGTGTTTACAATTATGCGATGCCCAGATTAGTACAGCCCATTGTATGAATCCTGTATCGTCTGTGGCCGCAAGCTCTGAAAACAGACTGGGATGTGCCAGAGGATTTGTACATCGGGTCACGATGCGGCCTGAGATTTAACCCGTCCAACAGAAACGTCTCGGGTTATGAATATAACCCATGTTCCCTGAGAGGGAACGAGACACTGCGTCATCGTAGATGACACATCGGGGAACGCCCACGGCGTGACGCTGCTGAGTTCATATCAAAAAAGTCCAATCTTGATTGGTGTTGCGTGATGACGTAACGAGTGACGGCATACCCGGAGGTATAAAGGGACGCCGGCACAAGCAAACGCAGCTTACTGCTATGAAGCGGGCCGCTCTGTAGATAGGCGGGGCTACGAGACGCAGTGTCTCGTTCCCTCTCAGGGAACATGGGTTATATTCATAACCCGAGACGTTCCCTTTATCGAGGGAACTCGCACTGCATCATCGTAGATGACACATCGGGGAACGAGTACCCACTAGTCCTCGCCTATCTTGCACCCCATGACATGAACCGGAGTGCATAATCAGGGGGCGAGCACCCTAGCGCCTGGCGTCGCCGGGAGGTGCAGACTATAATACCTCACGAAGGTATGCGGTGTGGCCCACCCAGCCGCCTCGCAAATCTCTTGCAAAGAAGCTCCGGAAAGGAGGGCTACCGAGGAGGCCATGCCCCTGGTAGAATGAGCCCTCACGGCTATAGGTGAAGGCAAGTTGCGCACCTGATAGGCCGTGGCTATTGCCTGGACAATCCAGTTACTAATTGTCTGTTTTGCTGCAGGCAGCCCTTTCCTAGGTGGACCAAAGCACACTAACAACTGGTCTGACTTCCTCCACTGGGCAGACCTCTCCAAATAAATCCTCAATGCCCGCACCGGGCAGAGGAGGTGAAGCCTGCCCTCATCTGCCGTCACATGAGGCGGGGGATGAAAAGCCTGGAGAACCACCGACCGTACCGCATTAGACGGTACCTTGGGGACGTATCCCGGGATCGGCCGCAAGATAGCCTTCACGTTGCCTGGGGCAAACTCCAAGCAATTGGGTGTGACTGCCAATGTCTGAAGGTCCCCCACCCTCCTCAGAGAGGTGATGGCTAAGAGAAAAGCTACCTTAAGCGTGAGGTTCTTGGCCTCAGCCAACTCCAGCGGCTCGAAGGGGGCCTCAACCAACCCTTCGAGAACCACTGCCAGATCCCACGCAGGGATCCTGGAACGAGCCACAGGTCTCATCCTCCGTGCTCCTCGGAGGAACCGTACAACCAGATGGTGGCTCCCCAGAGGTCCTTCACCTAATGGTGCGTGGAAAGCTCCTATCGCTGCCACATACACCTTAAGTGTGGACGGGGTAAGCCCGGCGGAAAACCGATCTTGCAGAAATTCCAGTACTGAAGCCACAGCGCAGTTCACTGGGTCTACTTCACGGTCTCTACACCCTATGGAGAACACTCTGCACTTCAAGTTGTACAGCTTCCTGGTGGAAGGAGCCCTGGAGCTGAGTATAGTCTCCACGACACCTGCTGACAGCCCTTCTTCTATGAGCTCTGCCCCCTCAGGGGCCAAGCCCACAGGTTCCATAACTCTGGCTGGGGGTGAAATATCGAGCCCCCCGAGTCAACAGATCCCTCCTCAGAGGAATCTGCCATGGAAGGTCGTCTAGCAGGTCCATAATGTCGGAGAACCATACCCTGGTCGGCCATCGGGGTGCTATCAGAAGCAGGCGAATGCCTTCCCGGCGAACCCGCTCCAGAACTCCCGGGAGCAGAGCAATCGGGGGAAATGCGTACAGACGCAGCCTCGGCCACGCCTGTGACATGGCATCCAGGCCCAACGGAGCCGGATGCCTGAGGGCCAAAATGGACAGTGGGTCGTCTCTCGAGACGCAAACAAATCCACTTCCATTTGGCCAAACCTCTCGCATATGGCCTCCACCACCTCTGGATGGAGACGCCACTCCCCGGGCCTCAGCCCCTGCCTTGACAGGATGTCTGCTCCCTGGTTCAGGTCCCCCAGGATATAAACTGCCCTGAGAGAAGACAGTTTCCCGTGGGACCACAGGAGGACCTGATGCGCCAGAAACCAAGGTTTCTTCCATATAACCAGGGAACGAATGCATTTGCGCGTTACCCTGATCATACGGAAGGGATTCCCCTTCGGAGAAAACCCCTTGGTTCTCAGCCACCACTGTAGCGGTCTCATGTGGAGCAGGCCGAGCGGAATCACACTGGACGCTGCTGCCATGCGACCCACCAGTCTCTGGAACTGTTTGACAGTGATGCTGTGGCCCAACCTTATACTGGAGACTTCCGCCCATATGGTCTCGATACGTGCGGGTGACATGTGTGCCTGCATCGTTACCGAGTCCCACACTATTCCCAGGAACGTGATTCTCTGGGAGGGCGTCAACGCGCTCTTTTTCGCGTTGAGTCTCAACCCCAAACACCTCATGTGTGCTAGAACAGCATCTCGATGCTGAACTGCCATATCGTACAACCTGGCCATGATCAACCAGTCGTCGATATAATTCAGTACCCGGATGCCCTGGAGTCTTAGCGGAGCCAGGGCTGCATCCATGCACTTTGTGAAGGTGCGAGGTGACAAGGCTAGGCCAAAGGGAAGGACCCGATATTGGAACGCTTCGCCCCCGAAAGCGAAATATGGAAGTAAGCGTCCTTTAGATCTATCGTGACGAACCAGTCCTCGAACTGGATCTGACTCACGATAACAGGAATGGTTAGCATCCTGAACCTGTATCTCCTCAGAGACCGATTCAGAAGCCTGAGATCTAATATTGGACGCAACCCCCCATCCTTCTTGGGGACTATGAAGTACCGGCTGTAGAACCCGCCCTCCCTTTCTGGCGGGGGGACCCTTTCTATCGCCCCTTTTTCCAGCAGAGAGTGTACTTCCTGCCCCATTACCCCCACCTGCTCGGGACCGACCACTGTCCAGACTATCCCCCCAAATTTCGGGGGGGGAACTCTGAACTGCAGTCTGTATCCCCGTTCTACAGTGCACAGGGCCCACACAGAGATATTCGGAAGGCATGACCATGCGCCGAGATACTCTGATAAGGGGACCAGCCTCTCGAGGCTGGTCTGGGGTATCAACCGAACCTCTCCCTCGACCCCCTGAAGCGGATAACCGGCAGGGACTAATCGAGGTAGATTTTCGGTGTGTGAACGCAGTCGCTGCTCTGCCGCAGATTTTATATGTGCTGGCCAGAGCCGCGCGCGAACATGGGGAAACGACGTGGTCCGGAGCCCTTTTGACTGCGAGAGCACAACATCGATTTCCCGAGAGCCTCGGGGGGAGAACGACCTCGGTCGCTCCGCCCCGTGGGGGACAGCTCTCAGCGGTCCTGCCGCAGCTAGGACCGCTTGGAAGCCTTCTTGGCCTGAATAACCTCCCTCAGGTCGGTCTTCGGCTTTGAAGACTTCCCGCGAGAGCGTCGCTTCTTCTGCCAAGCTCCCTCAGGAGGGGCACGAGAAGCGACGCTCTGCTTATGCACCTCACGGTGCGAGGAGCCCTCTGCTGGCCGAGACTGCCCGCTCGAGGCAGCCTTGCTGGAGGAGCCCCAGCGGCGAGGGATGAACTGGCTGAGAGCGGCAGCCTGCTTTTTCACCTCCTGAAACCTCTCGACGACGGTGCTCACAGCGCCGCCGAAAAGGCCAGAAGGCGAAACCGGGGAATCAAGGAGAAAGTGTCTGTCTCTCTCCCTGATCCCCGACAGGTTCAGCCAGAGATGCCTCTCCGCGCACACCAAACCCGCCATGGAGCGGCCGATATCACGGGCCGCCTGTTTGGTGACACGAAGAGACAAATCCGCTGCCTTCCTCAGCTCAGTCACATCCTCCGGAGAGGGACCCTCGCCCTCATCGAGCTCCTTCAGCAAGTCCGCTTGGTAGGCCTGCAGAACCGCAAGAGTGTGCAGGCACCCACCAGCGCGACCAGCCGCACTATATGCCCTCGCCACCAGCTTCGAAGTCTCTCGGCATGGTTTCGAGGGCAATGCCGGGGTCTTCAATGAAGCTGCTGTCTCGGGAGAGAGGTGGCCCGCGAGCGCCTCTTCTACCCTCGGCAGCGCAACATATCCCTTCTCAGACGCCCCCAGCACATTAGCGAAGTCAAGCGCCGGGGGCGTAGTCAAACGCGCTGAGAAGGGTTTCTCCCACGCCCTGCACAGCTCACTGTGCAGGTCGGGGAAAAACGGCAGACCCCGGCGTGGAGGCTGGGCTCGACGCTTGAAGAAGCGCTCGTCCAGCTTGCTTGGCGGCTGGACGTGCACTTCCTCTTGTGGCCAATCTAAACTCAGCTTGGCCACAGCGCGAGTCAAGACCTCCACGAGCTCCTCCATAGCCTGCGAGTGGGGCGGCGACTGCCCCACTGCGCCTGCTTCGGTGCTCATTGTCAACGATCCCTCGGAATCCTCCGCCTCGTGGGAAGAAGCCGCAGCGCGGGCTTCCACACGTGGCGGAAGAGCCTCTGAATCGTCAGAGGAAGAGAGAGATGCCTCAACATTCCCTAATCCCGCTGACAGATCCAGCTGCGAGCCCCACGACCTGCGGCGCCGCTCTGCCTCGGCAACAGCGGGCCCAGAACCGCGAGGCTCGCGAGGCTGACCGGCCTCGTCAAAGACCGCCAGCCGCGAGCGCAGTACTCTCAGCGGCAGCTTATCACATTCGCCGCAAGCCGCTCCCTCGAGAGCGGCCCGGGCGTGCTGCACGCCGAGACACTGCACACAGAGCTGGTGTGTGTCCGTGCCCGAAATAAAGCGCGGACAGGGAGGCACACACCGTCTGAACTGCTCGCTCGCCATTCTCTACTGATATAATAAGCCCTACGGGACAAACAACACCAAATAGACAGACAGAACACAGAGCGCGACCGCTGAAAGCAGGAAGCTGCGTTTGCTTGTGCCGGCGTCCCTTTATACCTCGGGTATGCCGTCACTCGTTACGTCATCACGCAACACCAATCAAGATTGGACTTTTTTGACATGAACTCAGCAGCGTCACACCGTGAGCGTTCCCCGATGTGTCATCTACGATGACGCAGTGCGAGTTCCCTCGATAAAGGGAACTCAGGCGGTTACCTTTCTCAATTCGTGATGAGGTGTCCAAAGAATTACAGAAGCTCATAGAACAGGATGTAATCGAGCCTGTAGATGCATCTGAGTGGGTCTCCCCAATAGTGGTCACCAGAAAAAATGACGGGGGAATCCGGCTCTGCGTCGATTTACGTGAGCCCAACAAAGCCATCGTAGTGGACAGCTTCCCTCTTCCGCATATGGAGGAGATGTTCGCAAGCCTGTGTGGAGCTAGAATGTTTTCCACATTAGACCTCCAAAGTGCTTACCATCAAGTCGTGTTGCATGAGGACAGTCGAAAAATGACTGCATTTATAACGCATGATGGGTTATTTCGCTTTAAAAGGGTTCTGTACGGACTGGCCTCAGCTCCAAGCTGCTTTCAGAGGATGATGTCTGAAATCCTTAAAGGTCAGCCTGGAGTCCATTGCTACTTAGACGATATCATGGTCGCAGGAGCAACACTTTAGGAACATGATGATAACCTGCAATCCATGCTGCAGCGAATTGAAAAGGCAGGACTGAAACTTAATACAGCGAAGTGTCACTTTAGACAGCCAGAACTGTCATTTCTGGGCCACACGCTGTCTGGGAAGGGATTGCGGCCTGATGCTTCTCATGTCTCTGCAGTGGCAGATGCTCCACCCCCGGCTGACGTGGTCAGTCTTCGTTCATTTCTGGGGCTTACATCATGGTATTCTAAGTTCATACCAAACTTTGCTACAGTGGTGGAGCCACTGCGCATGATTTTACGAGGCTCCGTTCCATTCATGTGGTCACCTGAGGCTCAGGAGAGCTTTGAGACTGTAAAGAGACTGATTGTGAATAGTGCTGCCCTCACACTTTTCAACCCAGAACTAACCACTATCGTGACGACAGACGCCTCAGACTATGGAATTGGAGGGGTTCTTACCCAGCTGCATGCAGACAAAACAGAGAAAACCGTGGCATTTGCCTCACGCACTCTTACAGCAGCAGAAAGGAAGTGGTCCACTGTAGAAAAAGAAGCGCTAGCATGTGTGTTTGGGCCACAGAGAGATGGAGGACCTACCTGTGGGGACGACAATTCATACTGCGGACAGATCACAGCCCACTAACCACTCTTTTGACATCTAAGGGTCAAGGCAGAGCAGGTATGCGCATAGCCAGATGGTCAGCTAGGCTGATGGCATTTACGTATGACATTCAGTATAAGCCAGGGTGTGAGAATGTGACTGCAGTGTGATTCAGTTCCTGTCTACAGTGTTTAGTAGAGAGGGGAATCCAAAAGAGCTGATTTCTGATCATGGAGTACAATTCACTTCATACGACTTCAAGCGGTTCTTGCAAAACAGAGAAATCACACACAAGACATCATCTGTGTACTATCCAAGAGCAAATGGAGAAGTCGAACGTTTCAATCGCAGCTTAAAGGATAGCTTACAGACTGCATCACTGGAAGGAAGAGGGTGGAAGGAGTTTACTAAAGACTTTCTGCAGGCATACCGTTCAACGCCGCATGCCACTACACACTGCACCCCAGCTGAACTCTTGCATGGTAGACCCATGTTAAACAAACTTAACGTTTCGGGTCTTCACTTACCACCTGCAGGTAAACTGCTCTCATCTCAACAGCTTGCTTCACATGAGAGAAACAGTCAAAAAGCAAACAGTACAGTGACAGAAAACGCAGTGCAAAGCATGTCTCATTTCAGTGTGGATCCTATGTCCGTGTAAAGAGGCCAGGAATTGTGCCAAAGACTCATTCTAAGTTTGGAAAACCCCTACAGGTTGTGGGTAAGAGAGGACTGTACACATACAAGCTGTCAGATGGGCGATGCTGGAATGCATCTCACCTGGCACCTGCACTCGCTCCAAGCAGAACAGAGGAGTCCAGTGATTTGCTGTTGTTTGACGCGGGGAACACTGAACCGATAAGTGGTGAACAACCAGCTGTAGTTGCATGGCCTGTTCAGAGTAGGACCCGGGATTATGTGATGTAAAATCTGATTTAACGCATTAATGATACATAAATTGTGTCTCTGCAGTTTTAAAAAAATAAAAAATAAAAATAGTTCTCTCTCTGGTCCGAGACACGAGGGGCATTGGCTTTTGATGTGGTGGCCCGTCCTATTTAGCCACAGTAACTGTGGGAAAGAGAGGCCGGCATCCTAGTCTGTTAGATGCTTTATGCGTGCATCTCCGTTCCGGACCGCGGGTCCAGTGACTCACATCTGTGGCGGTACGGGAGTCCCTCTGCGATCCCTTCCTGGACCCGCGAGTACACCAACATGTGCATGCACAGGGCGAGACTAGGCACTTCCAATGTTGTCCCTGGGGCGGTACCTTAAGCTACAAAAGTGAAAAGGTACATGTTTGTACCTTATTCACCCCTAAATGGTACATATTAGTACCTTAAAAGGCACATATTAGTACTTTAAGAGTGCGAATTAGTACCTTAAAGGTACATATTAGTACCTTTTCTGTTTTGTACCTAAAGCCTAGTTCAGACTGCACGATTTTCAAACTCGTCGGGTCACTGCTCTATTCACGCTGCATGACTATCTTGGGTATCATTCAGTCACTGCTGTGTTCACACTGCACGATGGTTTGACGACAGAGGAGTTCACACTGCATGACTGAACAAAAGGAAGAATCGCCAACAACTCTCTCTCTCTCCGGTGCAAACTACGTTTCCCAAACACACGTGCGATGTGCCGAGTAAACAACGCGAGATCACACGTGCGTCAGGTCCAGATATTTAGCATGCCAAATATCTCACCGGCGTCGGCGACTCGTCGGCAATTCTCTCTGATCGCGTCTTTGATTATTCACACTGCGTGATTGTCACTCGCGTGCACGAGCACCGATTTGCCTGTGATCTCGGGCATTTGTCGGCGATTTCGCAAAACCTGCCGGCGACTCAAAATCGGGGCAAAAATCGGGCAGTATGAACTAGGCTTTAGGGTACCGCCCCAGTGACAGCACTGTACCTTTTTTTCTGACAGTGAAGTGGAACACACTTCAAAACGGCGGCAGGGATTCCCCTGATTGCAAGTGCTTTGGGAAGTTTGCAAGTTTGTGTCTAAAAGTGGAGCGGAACGCAGCCCTGATTTTTATTCGCTGTTGTACATTTTTACCAGATAATGCTAATGAGCTAATGTTCAAAGCTAATGTTCTTGAATACTTTTATAAAGCCCAATGCCAGTGGCGTACACGGGGGTTGGGGGCATGAGCCCCTGCCCCTTTGAAATTGAAAGTGCACTTCAATCGCTGCACTGCAGTACCCCAGTGAACATGATTTCTCGCTCTTCTCTAACCAACTGAACTGTTCTCCAAATCCAAAGGCTGAAAAGGCATTAAAGAGATATCCATGTTCAAATTTGTCGAATGCCTTTTCTTGGTCAAGTGACAATGCCCACATCAAGTCCAAATATCTCAGTAAGATGTAATAAATCACGCACAAGAGAGGTTATCAAAAATATAACATCTTGGAATGCAGTACGACTGGTCTACATTAATTATTGAAATCATAAACTTCTTCAAGTGATTTGTTAAAGCCTTTGAGAGTATTATATAATCTATCCCTGCAAGGGATATAGGGCACCAGTTCTTCAAGACTCCCAAGTCTTCTTTCTTTAGCAAGAATGTTATTACCGCTCTGCAACTGAGAGGGAAAATTCTTGATTTTTCACATTCAAGAAACACAGCATGTAAATCTGATCCAATCAATGGCCAAAAAGTTGTATTAAATTAGAAAAGAAAACCAGTCTATCACTCTAAAGTTCTTTATAAAAAGACAAGACTTGTGAAATAATTTATCTCTTTTCTGTTATCTCTCTTTTCATTTAAAGCCTGGGATTCACACAGGATTAGTATTATCTGGGGACCTGGGGTGATTTGTAATAAATGCAGAGAATGTCTGTGATATATAACTTTTTGCAAGGTTTTTGTTTCCTGTGCGCATTACTATCTTTATCTTTCATGAAGAATGGAGGCTGCATTCATAATGCACACCATTATGAATTCCCACACGGATTATACTTTCACTTTAGAATGAGTAGTCCACTAATTTGGGAGCAAATTGCTTGAATGGCGTAGTATATCAATACTATTCTTAATGAAAATCATAACGAGCTCGCTTAAATGGGTGCTTTTACATTTAGCTTTGAAACTGAATCTAATAGTATGTTGTCTGTATCACAGTATCGCTGTATATTGTCAGCTTCTCACTCATGTTGATTAAATCTGACTTCTACCGCTGGTCTGTGCTCAGTTCATTTTTAATTGTAGTGTATGTTCTCTAACTGAACAAAATTATTTGTATTACTATAAAACAATCAAAACGATATTGATAAATATCACTGTTTATGATTTCATACAGCTATATCTATGACATACAAAAAAAAAAAAAAAAAACGAATGTGCCATGCAAAACTCCGATGTGGGGGAGTAATTTCTAAATCACAGAGGTCTCTAGATCATACTAATCCCGTGCAATACTAAAGATGTTGAAAAGTATAAGTTATTAACCTGAGTAAATCTATTTTGCACCATTGTCCCTTGATCTCTTTCTGCATGCAGGTTTTTCTGGAGAAAATTATATTGTTTAAGCAAATCCACACTTGTTATACCTCTTTCGCTTATGGAGCTATTCAGTCTCACCATTTCTTGCTCCAACTGTTCCATTTTCTTCTGAATTTATTTTGTATTGTTGTTGTTGACAAATTGACTGCATTTGAATTTTGCCAGTGTCCCACCAATTAAACTGTTTTTCTCCCTCTCCAAGCTCTACAGAAGAAAGTAAATACATGCACAATTGTATGGTCTTATTAAATAAACTATTATTACAATGCCAATAAGATTTAGAAAAGTACTCAATACTGTGACTATAATGGATACATAATTATCAAAAATTGGTGCAAGACTAATTTTACTATCAATTTTCCCCCCATTTCAACTTTTCAGAACATATGTTCTATGTAGTGTAGCCTCTGATATTATATTAAAATTATTTTTTTAGCCATGTGAACTGCCTACTTTTGGGAAAAGGTTATTTAATCTTCAAGCGAGTGAAGCATTATTACTTTCTCAAGAGTTTCTGCTGAATTGGGATGCAGTTCATCAGGATTTCTATCAACAGTTATAATCAAGGGTACCATTGAAATCTCCAGTAACAATAATTAGATTAACACAAGAAATATTAATCATAGCATCCTGTAACTTAAAAAAAATGCAACTTGTTCATAGCCAATATTAGAGGTATATACATTTATAAAGGAAAAAGACAGATTTTATCTTTAGATAATATCTACCCACTGCATTCTTCCAGGAACATTTTATATCATATTGGAAGCATCCCCCTGAGAACAGCTACTTCAGCACTTACACTGGAACCATGGCTAAGAAAAATTTGCCCTTTCCTTTTATTTAGCCATTCTGCCTGGTTAAAAACATCTCTTTGTTTCTTGTAAAAATATCACACTTGACTTTTTAAAGGCCAAAATGTTTAAAAATTCCCTTTTCATTATTTAAGACACCCATTTACATTTGAAGATCCAACATTTATGGATATCATAATATCTTAATGCAGCAAGTGACATCTATACAAAATTCTAATGACTACCTTTCTAATAAATCATCTTCTTTACTTTAGTGATTTTTTTAGACAATATCGTTTTTAAACTTCTCAACTGTTGCATTTATCATTCGATCTCTACAAGCCACTAAAAATATTCTCAAATCTGGAAGAAACTATTTAAGCTGTGGATTCCATACACCTTTTAGTTTCTTGCAGAATAGCATTTTCTTGCACAGACACTCAATTCAAATGTACCTGTTTGAGAATCATTATCTCCTAAATCAAAAAAGTTCACTCCACTATCACATTCATTATCAGACCTGGTAACATCTAATTTATTGTCATTTTTATAGTTTGCTTCTACCCAATCCATCCATAGATCTTTATCTTCTCTGTCTTTAGATAGAGAAGGCACTTTCTGTGCTTCTATATTTTCTTCTTCCACAGCATTAGCACATATAGCACCATCTGCTGGCTGGTCAACTCCACTGTTTACGTAATTTGTTTCACCACTACTATCATTTCGCCCTGCATATGTCTCAAACTCTTCATTAGTCACTTTGTCAGTGGCAGTCATATTCTCTTGAACACTATTCTTTAACATTGTTTGTGAATCTGCCTCAACGCTATCACTATCTTGTTTGGGACATGTCTAAGGTGTCCATGTTCACGACACAAAAAACATTGCATGTGGTCTGCACTTAAGATTGTTTTATCTTTAACCTCTACTGCTATTTTTTAGCACCAGATTAAGCAACTCAGTTTGTTCCTTTATGGACGGGGGAACATTTGAAAGTACAACTTTCTTAGAAAGGTTTGACAAAGGCAATACAGGCAAAAATTGAATTTAAAAGTCATTCACAACAAGTCCTTTCTTTAACAATTGTTTAACCATTGAAACTTGTTTGAGAAATATAACAAGTTCTCTATTCATTCTCGTCCGGCATGCACTTACAATACTTAGCACGCCAAACTAGCCTGTCCAACCAAGATCCCCTCATGTCAACTAGCCCTGTTCCAGCTGCCACTAATCAGGTACCCATTCCTGTAGAGCTGCCCACTATATGGCAACTCTGTCCTAGGGTAAAGAGCTTGATGTATGCATCCCTCTGCCCAGCGTGCTCTGCACAGACGAAGAGGAGGACACTCTTAATTTCAAGGGAAGAGGGAAAATCAGATTTTCTTCTCTCTGAAGAAGAGGAAGATTTTGAGGACTCCCCCTTTCTTCCCCCCTGCGCACTTGGCACAACTCCCCGAAGTGGCAGGATCCATGGAAAAGGCGGATGGGGCACCATCCTCTCCGCTTCTCAGTGTTGCACATCTGCAAGATGTGTGCAAATGCGCTGCAGAGATATTAAATATTCCGTGGCCAACCATGGTAGCAGAGACTGCAAACCATTCACCAGCAAGATGCACATGCAGGGAGGATCCACTCTCGATGTAGGGGGAAAGAAGTTGCACCCAATGTGCACCCGAAATGCACAGCGGTTGCAAATCCAAAATGGACAGATTCCAGTGAGGCATGACTGTATAAAATCCCTGTTGAACTTTTTATTAATTTGTCTGTGACATTGCATGTGAGTGGAGTCAGGAACATGCACAAACAAGTTAGTTTACAGAATGTTCTGCCACTGCAGAGTGGCCCTTTGAGCCGGATACAACATCTAATCCTCATGGTAGTATCCCGTGATTACATTGAAGAACAACAAAGTCTCCGTCCAAGCAGGATCCGTTGGATTCCTGGACATCTGGAAAACTTTGTACTTGCTTCCCAACCCCGGGAGCTAGTTTCAACCCCCTTGCAAGAGGATTTAAGTCATATGCATATTAGTGAGACTGTCTCTGCTTCAGATGTGGATTATCGAACTTCTATTCCTGATAGACGTTGGACTGAGCAATACACTGAGACTGCAAGGTTACGTAGAGTGGAGGAGTGTGTTTGGAATGTTCAATGGAAATCAGGGAGCTACAAATGTTGCTGGAACAAGGCAAAGGTTCACCACAAATGCATCAGTGCTACTCTCATGCCACAGGTGCTGAACAGCAAAGGTTAGTCCCTCAGTCAGACAGTTAGCAGCAGTCCATTCAGCAACGTAGTGCATTTGCCTCTTCTCTATGCAGACATTAAAACAGGTTTACAAAGCCCTGATAATCTTGGAATACAAGGTACTCTTCTCAATCGATGCCTGCACACTCATTGAACACAGCCATACGAACTGTGACTGGCAGAACACCAGTTTATGCACCTCCTATGACAGCTGTGCAGAGCAATCCTGTGAATTCCAATTATGTACAACCACAGTTCACACAGTCATTAATGGCATTTGCTCTAGCACAGCCTCTGATGTTTCAGTGCTCAGAACATCGCCCACTACAATCTGTAAAATATTCAGATCCATACACACAGGGTTATCGGCCTATCAGACCCCCAGACACAATACCTCCGCCACAGTCAAGTTCTGTACCATTCTCTTCCACTGAACAGCCAGCAGTGCATGTTCCAAGCATGGTGGAGATGGCTATTACTTCGTTTTATGGAATACCTAAGCCTAAGCTCATTCATTTTACCACGGGAAAGGAGAGTGATTTTGCTCTGTTAAAAAAGGGAGTTGATGGCATTCTTGGCCCACAACTACATTTGACAAAAGACTATAAATTCCAAGTGTTACTTGATCATCTCAAATTACGAGCAGCTTTAGAGATAGCGAAGAGGTACATGTATGACCACATGCCTTATACACAAGCAATGCAAGCTTTGCTATGGACAGCCTCAACAACTGATACATGGAGAAATAGGCAACATTCTCCGCACATCTCCACTGAGACCAGTGGCCTGTTTCACAAAGCTGGTTTCAGTTGTTACCCAGGTAAATTCAATATTAGTATGAGCAATCTCTGTTTTTTCGGGCTCAAGAAGGTGGATTGTTTTTTATCAGTGTTCATCACCATGGTAACTGACACTACACAGCTAACCTGCTCTGGAGCAGATTTTATTCTGGGTTAGAGATCGCAAACCCAAACTTAAACAATCAGCTGCAAGTAAAGATGCAATAAAGCTTCTTTTGTGATTCAAAAAATTGTGCATCTTTTGGTGCTTATTATATATTATTTTTATATTATATGATTTATAATCACTTGGAATTCATATGTTCGTATAAATATAATTCAAATGACAAGTAGCCAAATAGTAATATAAATATAATAGATGCATTCATAATTGTTTTAAACAACGTGTATTAATTTGAGCTCTTTGTGAACATATCAGGCATATTTCTTTTATTCACATCATGCATTGATATAGTCAGATATTCTTTCAGCTGCCTTCTCAAACTCTCACCACAGCAGCAGTGTTTATTCCTGCCTTGTAAACACATTTAATTTCATAGTAATTTTCAAAACGATCTCTCAATCTTCAGAAGAGAAGTGACTCAAACGGACTCTGTGATTGGCTGTTTGCCGCTTGTCTCACACTTTCAGGTGTATGCACTTCAGAGTTGATCACTAACTCTGGATTAAACCTGAGTTGTCAGAGAAAGTTTATACAGAGCTTTGAGATACAGTTGAATTTGATTTGATTTGTTTTGTCAACTCTAAACCTACTGTGAAACTCTCTGAAGAGTCTGAAGAGAAACTCTGAAGATTTTGTTCAGCTAGCTTCATACAACAGGCCTCAGGGGATGCTCAAGGGTTTGAGGACTTTGCTTTATCAGTTAGCACTCTGGATGGTCTCCTCAATACATTGGAGGGGTCTTCCAAGACTGATCTTATGTGTGGTTCCCATGTTGATAGATTGCTCACCAAGCTCCCATCATCTCATAGAGATAGCTTTGTTGTATACTGTCTGGCTAAGGGCATTCTCCAAAAAGGGTCTGATAGAACCTACACTCTTCCTGAGTTTGCAAAGTGGCTCGAGAAAAAAAAAGAAAAAAAATATCACAAGTGCTTCAGATATCGAGGAGAATGCCTGAGCTCTACTGTTCAGAAAGACCTCACTCTGAGAATAGAGAACAGAGAACTCAAAGCCACCAAAGTTACAATCCGCAATCTACTATGCCATGGATCAGGCGATAGAGAAACCATCTGAATCATCTACTTCATTTTTTCAGACAGGGAAATCGCAGACAAAAGTCAAGAAACGGGAAAACTTTAAGCCGTACTGCCCTTTCTGCAAATACCAACAATATTACCTCAACTCTTGTCCTGAATTTGTCAAATTCACCGTCCTACAAATAACTGCATGGATAAAGGATGATAACAGATGCTGTAGGTATGGGAGAGGATGGGAGTCTGCAAACCATGTTTCAATTGTGGTGAACAACATTTGTCAATTCTCCATGAAACTGCACCCAACATCAACAAGAGCATTCTTACTATGAATACAGTAGCCCACACTGTGTACCTTGATCAGGTTACTCACTCTGGTAGAGTCATGTTGAAAGGGGTTCAGGTCAGACTCCATAGCAAAGGGCTATATGTTGGACACATATGCCATTCTAGACAATGGTTCTGAAAGGACCATAATTCTCCCAGCAGATGAATCACTCACCCTCAGGACAATTAGACAAGAAGTAGTAGAGATCCAGAGTGCATCAGTCTCATTTGAAGTGTCTGCCTCTGTGAAGCAGAGCATTTGTCACAAAATACATACTGCCTTTACAGCACAAGAGCTGAACATTGTCCAACAATCCTGCCCTGTGGACATTCTGAAGCACAAGTTTGCACATCTGAGAGACGTTCCCATTATACCGTTCAAAGAGGTACAGCCCATGCTCCTCATCGGTTCTGATTACCTACATCTCATCACATCAATAGATCCAGTGTCACAGGTTCAGAGTGTGACACTGGCTCTCCTTGTTGTTTGTCCTGTCCTGTCATTTCTCTGCAGCTCGTGATTGGATAATCAGCTGATCACAAGCTGATCTCCCACACCTGTCACTCGTTCCCTCTACCCTTTATATGCCCAGCTGTGTCTACCTCTTGTTGTCAGTTGATCATATGCTATGTTGTGTGAACGTCTCATGTTCTGTGGTCCTGTGTATGTGTTCTGTTATTACCTGCTGACTATTGTGTTCAGGAACCTTAAGACGAGGAGTTAGTAGCAAGATTGAGTCACTTGCTAAACCCAGGATTTGTCTTTTGGTGCTACTACCTGCTGTTCTCTGCCTGTTGGTAGTCTCCTCTTCCTGCACACTCTCTTATGTTTGTGCTGTGCGCACGGGAACCACCGTCAGAGAGAATACAGATTTTTTTCTGTCACACTGAGACTGCTTATTTTCTGTCCTTCAAGTTCTCTAATAAACTTTTCTCTCACGATCATCACAGCAATTGAGTCCTATTTCTGAGTTTCTGACATCCAGTCCTCATGGAGCCCATTGGGCAGTCCACTGGGCAGTCCTGTTGCTGTCAGTACAAGTTTGGGCTGGGTCATCAAAGGTCCAACTACATTCCTAGACCAGCCATTGGAGACTACCTGCTTGAACCTCTGGCTGTTCATTGCTCCTACACAAGATCTGTCTCATCATGTTGAAAAGTTGTGGTAAGTCGACATACTTACCTTTCAGCCTGTGAAAGACATAACATGATCCAAGCAGGACAGGGATCCTCTACAAATGCTGGAAAAATTTTGGTATAGATGAGTCATGGTTTATTTCCCACCAGCTTGTGCATCACACCAAGCCACCAAGCTTCATTGA
Source organism: Pseudorasbora parva (assembly GCF_024679245.1). Lineage (NCBI taxonomy): Eukaryota > Metazoa > Chordata > Actinopteri > Cypriniformes > Gobionidae > Pseudorasbora > Pseudorasbora parva. The sequence continues at coordinate 27,929,115 of NC_090194.1, read as the reverse complement.
ATGATCAGTTACTCCCAGGACTTACATTGGGTCCATCTCTGCTGGGAGTTCTCCTCAGATTCTGGCAATATACTGTGGCCATCAGTGGGGACATTCGTTTAATGTTTCACCAAGTGCGCCTACTTCCAGAAGTTCGACCTTTGCTGCGCTTCTTGTGGAGAGATTTGGAAAGGGAGTGGAGTCCTGACATCTATGAATGGCGTGTTCTTCTATTTGGAACCACGTGCAGCCCATGTTGTGTCATATATGCCCTCCAGCATCATGTAATAGACCATCTTGGAGGCAATGAAGAGGTAGCAGATTCAGTATTCAGATACTTCTATGTGGATAACTGTTTGCAGTCCCTTCCCACAACTAATGAAGCCAAACAGCTCAGATAAAATGAGTGTTACTGTCTGCTGGTGGTTCAAAATAAGACAATGGGCCAGTAACTACCTAGAGGTAATTGGTCATCTACCGACTGAAGCACCATCGGCAAGCTGTGAGCTATGGCTGACCGGGGACAATTAGGGGGAGATGTGAGGGAGGATTTTTCAGCTGGGACTTTATACTGCGCAGAGTCGAAGTACTCTTAGAAGTGCTAACTTGATCTCTGTTTGGTACCATAGTGAATGATTTGGGCTTAGTGGGCTAAGCTAAATGCTATCAGATCATCACCGCGCATCAAAGAGATTGAGTGCACGCACTCAGACTAGAGAGGTATGTATCATCTCGTTTTAGTTAAGGGAAAAACACAGTTTAATATGATAAAACAGTGAAGTATCCCTTTAAATCATTATCAGGACACAGAGCCGCTAAAATCTTTTTTTTAGCTAACGCCACCAGCTAACGCCACCCAGGAATCGGCTTGCCCCGCAAAACCAACCAGCCGTCCCTCCTAACACCACAACTGACAACCAGGCAAACAAACACCACACGCCATGGGTCCTGAGAGAAACCCATGCTCGTAGGAGCATTTAAACACAGGGACTCTCCATCTTGGCTGAACTGGTAAAAATCATATCTAAGCGAACAAACTTAGGTTGAAATGCTAGTTTATTGATTCTCAGGTTTTGGCTAAGAAATCGTGTCTGAACGACACGTGGGACTCTATTCCTTTCTGTTAACAAACCTCCCTGTATGAATGTGGAACTGTGTTTGTGTTTTCATTAGAATAGTTGTATGATTTGAGAATAGCTCAATAAACCTTTGTTTACTTTTTCATCTATACAAGTGTCTTGGGCTTTGTGTTTATAAGTTACTGCCTCAAACTGATGGATTGTGTTACCTAAGCTCACAAACAGTGAACAGAAAATTGATATTATTGCCATTGTAATGGCTAATTTCAACGTATTTGAGGACATATAGCTAATAAAGTGTTAAATATTAATTTTGAATCATTTAATATGTTTCACGGTTCCTTTCAATGTAATTCAATACCCCTTTGAGTTATTTGATCCGAATCAATCCCTTTCAAAGTGAAAGGAATACTAAATTCTAAACCACTTGGTTATGTATCATCAGAGATATCTGACACAGACCCAGTTACACCAAATCTCTTGCTGATGGGGTGGCATGATGCCTCTCTCCCTGATGGTTTATAGCAAAAGAGAATTACTTGGAAAAAGAAAATGGCGACTTAGTCAAGTCATAGCTGACCAGTTCTGGAAACAGTTCATGCAGAACTGCCATGAGCCGTCTGGCCAGTAGGTAGAGTAAACCAAGTTGTTACCAGCAGTGACGGGACAATTAGAGTGGCAGAAATAAATATTGGTAATTGCATCTACAGTTGCCATGCCCATGTCTCTAAACTAATTGTGCTTCCAGAGATGCCTACTCATTCCAATGGTACATAAGTTAAGGGAAAATGGACCTTTATTTGATTTCTAATTTGCTCTACAAATTAGGGGGCAGCTGTAAAAAATCCCTGTTGAACTCTTAATTTGAATTTGTCTGTGACATCACATGTGGGTGGAGTCAGGGACATGCACAAACAACGTAAGTTTACTTCAATATACATTGTTATGTGACTGTGTATATGTGTATATGCAGACATATGTATGCTTATTCCATGCTATATAGTTGTTTTGCCGTGATATTTATTGCCCGTGCTAAGAACGTTTAGATTAACAGACGCACTTATGTAGGCAAGTCTGTGTTTATTCCAAACATGTATATAACAATGCTGATATGGATCTCTGGTTATCAGGGGTTATAATGCACACAGTCCTGCTGGGCATTGAGAACAATACAGTTTGGCCCTTCCTTCCCTGCATCCTCTACCCATTTTCGTCCCATATTAGATCTGTGTCCACCGAACACACCCATTCTACACTACTAAAAATTGTGCGCCAGGGAAATTGGTTTACGTCGATCAACCTGAAAGATGCATACTTTCACATAAAGATACCCACCCCAAAGGAAATTCCTGAGGTTTGCCTTCCTTGGCGTGGCAAATGAGTATCTGGTTCTCCCGTTGTCTCTCAGCCCAAGAGTACATGTGTGTAAAATGTACAGAAGTGGCCCTGACTCTGCTCAGAGAAAAGGGTATTCATCTCGCTGCTCACATAGATGACTGCCTTGTGAAAGCTCAGTCAGAGCAGGAAGCGAGGGGACATAGATATACTTTTGGAACACATACAGAAACTGGGTTTAAAATTAAACAGAAAAAAAGTGTTTTAATTCCCACACAGTCTATAACATATCTGGGGCTGTCACTGATCTACAATATCATCTATTTTATTTTTACCCAGGTGAAAAATCTGTAATATTAAATGCATTAAAAATGTACTTGAGTATCTTTTTAGTACAATACAAATATACTTTAATGCATTTTGAATACATTTAATATTACGTCTTTTTCACCTGGGTAATTATGGTTTTTCGATGTAGTGTAAATTAAATCTATTTACACTTTTTAACTAATTAACACTTGTTATTTACACTTGGTGTAAATAACATCTATAACTCTTTATAAATAGCTAATATTGCTAAGAAAATATGCTATTTACACTTAGTGCAAATATAATATAGTTGCCATTTAAACTTGGTGTAAATAGCATCTATCGCTATTTGCACTTGCTCTAAGTGCAAATAGCCACTGCCAATTTTTTTTTTATTGGATTACCGATCCTGTAAATCAGTCCCCCCTACTTTACATTTACACTCCCACATTTGGTGTCAGGCAAGAGTAATAAACGAAACAAGATTTGGATTTATCAAACTACTCAAATCTTTATTTTGACATTGCATCAATCAAAACACAAGTTTTAAGCCTAGTTCAGACTGCACGATTTTCAAACTCGTCGGGTCACAGCTCTATTCACACTGCATGACTATCTGGGGTATCATTCAGTCACTGCTGTGTTCACAATGCACGATGGTTTGACGACAGAGGAGTTCACACTGCATGACTGAACAAGAGGAAGAATCGCCGACAACTCTCTCTCTCTCCGGTGCGCAAACTACGTTTCCCAAACACACGTGCGATGTGACAAGTAAACAACGCGAGATCACACGTGCGTCAGACCGGAGTTCTCACGCGAGACTTGGAATTGTTATTAAAAATGACAAACTGCACAAAGTTTGCTTCAATTGTATGTGCGCTGATTTGTGGAGAAAAAGAAAAAAGATTATGGCGGAAGAAATTGTTGGAGAGACAGAGGGAGCCAGGATTGTGTTCTGCAAAGACAGTTTGAGGTAAATAAATAATTATTTAATGTGCTGCTGCTGTGGCTGGATCTGCAAATGTTTGGCCTTTGTTTCTGTTTGATAGAATTGTAAATATATCTATTAAAATACTGAAATTCTGCTTTATAACTCCTCCCTGAACCTCCTGCGGCCCTGTATCTCACTCTCTCATTGGCTGTCGGTGTAATTTTCAATCAGAACGCAGTTCACACAGCAGGAGTTTGAATCGCCGACAGGTCCAGATATTTAGCATGCCAAATATCTCACCGGCGTCGGCGACTCGTCGGCGCTTCTCTCTGATCGCGTCTTTGATAATTCATACTGCGTGATTGTCACTCGCGTGCACGAGCACCGATTTGCCTGTGATCTCGGGCATTTGTCGGCGATTTCACAAAACCTGTCGGCGACTCAAAATCGGGGCAAAAATCGGGCAGTGTGAACTAGGCTTTACTTGTTGGACATACGCTCTTTTCAATGATACTAGACAACCAACAAATAACATTAAAATATTTATCTGTAAAATAAGTTAAAAAGATAATAATTTACTTTAAATTACTGATGGTTCAGATTTTTCTTCAGACAGGCAGTATATTGATGAGCTTTAAAGAAAAACTCAACATTAACTGTTTAACATGTCAGGAAATAATTGTTGTTCAGAACGCGGAACAGCTTGTTGTTGTAGGAGCCAAACTCAAACATCTTTGATCCACTGAAGAGGTAGTTGAAACCTAAAAATTATCATAAAAGACAAAGTTAGATGGGATTTTATTTTAGATTTCCTCTTGTCACATGTTGTAAAACCCCTTACCTTTGTATTGGAAGGCTGCGGTCACCTTCCCTGTCATTCCAGGGAAAACAACTTCCACCGGTTTAGGATAACCTTTCTCCATTCTGTGGTTTTCCTCATCATAACTGCACAAAATAAATTGTCATTCAATTGAAAATGTGTCATTCAATTGTCATTCTTGAAAAAGATGACCAGACCGACTCTTTTTAGACTGATATACTGACCTATAAACCTTTTTTTTAACGAAAAACAGGATTTTGTAGCTGTTCTCGTCGTAGAGGACTGCGTTGATTTTCTTCACTTTTTTGGGTAAACCGAACATGCTGAGACTCTTGGGATAACCCTGTGCCATATCATAGCCATAGAGAGCCCAGACCTTTCCACCTGAGGTGTGAAAACATTTTCAAATTATATTTCATTTCTCATATGACATGTTTATCTTCATTCTAAAAAAAAAGAAAGAAAAAAAATAGGCTTTTCTTTATTGCCATCTATAGTTGAAGAATGTTCTTTATAGTGGAAAAAGTTTCGTTAGATTATTAAATCGGTTCTTTTGATTGACAGGTTCTTTGGGGAACCCAGATTGGTTCTTCTATAGCAGAGATGCCCAAACTAGGGCCCGCGGGCCAAAGTTGGCCCGTGGTAACCTTTGATTTGGCCCACCGTACCGTCCGAGGAGGGAGAGAGAGAGAGCCTACATTTTGAAATGATAAACGCTCAAACATCATAATAAGCATGCATGTTTATTTTCCGTCAGTGAAACAACTCACTGCAGCCTGTAAAACAATTAAACAATTATCAGTAAATAATGGTAACCCAAAGAATATAACAAAATCAAATATTAGTTTAAAAAAAAGATTTGTAGATAGATTCCTAGCCTTTTCCCCCGTAAATTTGCGTCCTATGCCGGCCTATGATTTGAGATGAATGTGGGACACGAGCTGGATAGACACCTTTTCTAATATCTTTGTCTTCATGTTTTCTCCTGATGTTGCAAAGCAACACTTGTTGTAAAAGGGCCGAAGAGTGAATTTTATCTTCCACAAGGCCAAGACATTTAGGCTATGTTTGATTATGCATCGCTAGAGAAAGCGAAAGTAAAACCACTGGGTGCACGTGAACTGCGCTATTCAAATAAACTTGACGCGCCTCAAGTCTAATAACAAGCACAAACATAAAATGTAATAAAATAAAATTTGTCAAAAGGTATTCGTCCTACAGTCTTTACCATAGATGTGAATGGGTATAATATACTTAATTATACGCAAACGAAAGGAAGAAGCGTTAATAATTTCCTGTGAAAATGAGTGCGACGCGAGTGAAGATTTGAGAAAAGAAACCAGATGTCCATCAAATCGGGTGACCAGATCGCAAAACAGAATTAAAAAGCTGGCAGATCTTAAATTGGGCTCAGCCCACCTCTCTCATCCAGGGCTGCAATGTTACATCTGCAAATTTATTTCCTTTTTAAACAAAGTTTTGTGCTTTACTCCTGTGGTAATATTCACGTAAAACAGCATTCACATACCAAACACTGGGTTAATGACGAAAATAGAGCTTTAAGTAGTAAATAGTTTTTATGTAAAGAGATAAATTAAAATAAAAAGTGCACAACTCTTCTTAAGTGGAAGGAAGCTACTTTTTCCCCCCATCACGTGGAACCTAGTGCGGGTGAGTCCTTATTTGGGTTACTAAAATAATGAAATTATAGTTTTTAAGTAGAAAATAGTATTTATGTAAAGAGATATAATTTACTATAGCTACTCTGTATTTTATCTTTTTATAAAAATAAAAACAAACGACGATATCATCGTTCATCCCGATGTTTTACTGTAAACATCGTCAACTGCCAGTTTAGGGGACATCTCCCAACCCTATTTGCTAACAGTCTGTTCCTTTTTTAAAAGAGTACAATATCCGTCAACATTATGAATCTGGTTCATTGTGTATTTGACATAGAACCGTATTTTACATTGAACACTTGGGGATTGTTGCCCATTTAATTGGTCATTAAAATGCAACACTTTACAAATAAAACTGCATTAGTTAATCAGATTAAATTTGTTTTATATTTATTTTAAACATTATGAAATGAATAAACCCATAGCAACTTTAATGTAGGCCTAATACAGTTTGATTTATGATTTTTTTTTTAATTACTTTCGGCCCACGTCTCTCAATCAAGTTTGATTTTTGGCCCTTCATAGGAAAAAGTTTGGGCACCCCTGTTCTATAGCATCGCTGTGAAAACCTCATTTCGAACCTTTATTTTTAAGAGTGTTTTGGTTTTTTATATTCATGTGGTTTTTACCTTTGATAAGGAAGACTTTGTCCGCCAATGGACTCTCAAATGCTGCATCGATATATTCTGGAATCTCAGGCCAGAAGCTTTTAATGAGATGTTGTTCAACGGTTGTGCTCAGGGGATAACTGCGCCAGAAGAAGCTGTGAATAAAGCCAACGGGTCAGATCCACCTTCATTTATATAGTGCTTTTCACAACACAGATTGCCTCAAAGCAGCTTTACAGTGATAATAGGAAATTCATTTTGTTTCAGAAGAAAAGCTTAAGTAAGTTTTTGATTGATTAATTTCTATTGTAAAAACGAGTTAGTTGTTTAATTTGGCGCCACTTAAACACCATCCTCAGCTAAAATAGAAATCCCCAACTATCATAAACCCTCACATTCACACCAGAAAGCATTTCTGTCTCTGTTTACCTGCCCTTGAAGAAGATAATCTCTCCACGGAGCATGGTGACAGCGTCCAGGACCAGATTGGGATCGCATGCATTTGGGGTAACTGGTGGTGTGGGTTTTGGATCATCAGGGTTGACATCAGGATTTGGGCCTGTTCGGTAAAAATTTTTAAAATCATTAGAAACGTAGCTTTCAGGGTCTTTTGAACCATCACCAGTATATGCAATTTGTAATATCCTACCATAAAGAGACTGGATTCCATTGACATCGTCTCGAGGGAGGGAGAAGGTATTGACATCTCTGTATACGTAGTTGGAATACATCAATGCCCCCGGATCCTTGGAATGTTCAAGCCCTAGAGAGTGTCCGAACTCATGGGCAGCAACCAGGAACAAATTGTAGCCTGAGGGTTAAGTGGGAATGTGAATACAGCTGGTCTTTAATTTGTGCATTGTAACAAAGTGGAGACTTTTCCAAATGAACCCTAACCTTGAGGAGATCTGTACATGAACGTCTCGTCATCGTCAAAATGGACATCACCCCCCATGCCCTCATATGGAGGGAACGCGTGAGCCAGAAAACCATCTGGGCCATCAAAGGGGGAACCATCACCATGATCTAGAGATTTATTTTAAAAACACTTATACATAAATGTAAAAATTTACTAACATTTACTGTGAGCAGCTGATAAAACATAAAACAAATGTACCTGACTAACTGCAGATTTGGACATTATATATATATATATATATATATATATATATATATATATATATATATATATATATATATATATATATATATATATATATATGTATGTATATATATATATATATATATATAGAGAGAGAGAGAGAGAGAGAGAGAGAGAGAGAGAGAGAGATAGATTATTAAGTTATTTTACATTTTAATAATATTTCACAATATTACAGCTTTTTTGTATTTTTTGTAAGATAAATACAGCCTTAGTGAGCAGAAGAGACTTCTTTAAAAAAATAAAAAAGCACAGTTTACAAACTTTTGACTGGTAGTGTATATAAATGAAAGAATTATATACAATTATTGTTCAATATTGTCACATTTCCTTATTTTACTTATTTCTCACTACCAAAAATATATAAAAATATCTATGATGCAAAAATATCATGCTATAAGTTTTACATTTTTGTTTATTGTTTGTTGTTTTTAAAGTGTAAATCTTTAAAAAAAAAAATTCTCAAAACAAATTAGATATATTTAAATATATTTAAGACATATATATAAACACATATATACATATATATAAACATATAAATACATATATATATGTTTACATATATATAAACATATAAATATATTTAATATCATATTTAATCCATTATTTTTTAGGCATGTTTGCTACAAAGCAAATCCCACTTTTTCTCATGTATCATCTTGCTAATGATGCCATATTGATAATGAGTAACCCTCGTTCCCAGAAGGAGGGAACGGAGTCGCACGTCGAATGTGACTGACTGAAAGGAACTGACCTCCAGCAACAAATGAGATCATGATGTCAGCTGTGCCGCTGTAGAGACGGGTGAATCTCAGAGGAGTGACATCTGCCCACACTTGCAGGGCCTTTTTGATGGATTCATCCACCTCTGCTTCTGACATGTCAGGGGTGTAGTTCTCAATCCTGGCGATAAAATAAAATGTAAATGTTACATAAAAAGAAATGTTACAAGTCCATTTTTAAACGGTTTTGTCTTTAAGTCTGCTGGTCTTACCTGTAGGTCAGATCATGTTTTTTCCACTTGTAGTCCCCTGCAAAAGTGGAGTAGGCTGCAACATCTGGAACCCCGCAGCGTGGCTTCTTCATCTCCTTCAGTGTCTCTTCATTCAGCTTCCCTGTCATTTTGAGTCCAAAAAACTGCTGCATCTCTTTTAACCTCAGACTCATGGCACTGGAGCGTCTTTGAGTATTAGAAGAGGTCTGCTGTGGCAGGCCATACAATCTATTCAGGTAATTCTGAAAAAAAGATACAAATAAATCAAAGTTAGTTTGCAAACTGTATCTAAAAGAGATGTCAAACTAGTTAACAGTACATTCAGTGTGCAAATTACCTCAGCAATACTCTCTCCATCTTCAGGTGGCGCTATTGGGTTGGTGCCACCAGAAACCACCAATGAGATAAGAACACACAGCTTGTAGTAGCTCTTCATGTTGCTTCTCATTCAAGAAACTTATGCTGTCTGTGTTTTTCTCCCCTCTTAAATACACCACAGAAGGACTGATTGTGCAATACGAGATTGAGTCACAGATCGCACCTTACGACACAGGAAAAGGACATTTGGGAATGACAAACCACCAAACATAGATGTTTTAAGCAATAGATTCTTCTTAAAAATGAAGTCATTTATAAAGAACTATTTCATTGCCTATGATTAAATATCCTTGTGTTATTTTCTATTAAAAAATGTATACAAAGAGAAGTCTTGACCAATCCAGGGGCCCCCTAATATTTAATTGCATTTAGAAGCTGATTTTCTTATATGTTTAAAGGTGTAGTTCACCCAAAAATGAAAATTAGCCCATAATTTACTCGCCTTCATCCTAGGTGTATATGACATTCTTCTTTCAGACAAATACAATCATAGTTATATTTAAAAAATGTTATGGCTTTTCCAAGCTTTATAATGGCAGTGAATGGCTGTTTCTGTTTTGAAGTCCATAAAAGTGCATCTGTCCATTATAAAAGTGGGGTTCCAGGAGGTTAATAAAGGCCTTCTGAAGCGAAGCCATGCGTTTGTGTAAGAAAATCTATATTTAAAACTTTACAAACTGTAATTCATGAGAGATTCCAGCGTATGGCGTAAGTGAAAGTGACGAATGGAGAAGTACTGGCAACACAGTCTCACTCCCTACTCGTCAAATGTTGACGAATGGTCAAGGGACCCTGGCGTCAGCTGTTGATGCACAGGGTACCCCTACATTACCATTTTTTGACGTACTGGGTAATCCACTTATTTCAATGACATCATAAACAGATGTGTTGGGCATGTGAATGTTATCGTCATGATGGAATTTATTGGGTTATAATTTTTCCATTATGACATGTTGGAGTGTGATTCTCAATTTAATCAGCCAGCACAATTGTATTTACATTTATTTACGCTATAATACACGTTTGAAACAGTAGTCAAACCCCAACCCGCCCTAGACTACCCATCTGCGTATTATATGATATAAAACACAGACTGTAACAGACAACAGGCACACTTTATCGAAAAAGCCCAACTATTCCGAGGCCAAACGATTTAATTGTGTGAAGAAAAGACCCAAAAGCAATCACCGTCTCCATGCGCGCCGTGCCCCGGCATCACACTGAAGACGCCACAGGTAGACCCCCTCGGCGTCACGCGATGGACGAACTGGGGAACCCCATTGCTTTCAGTGGGAAACCTTTGGCGTCAACATTAGACAGCAATTCTATCGGTATGAAATCGCGCTGAAGAAATCTCATTCAGAACACATCGCGATGTTTGGCATCAGCTCACGTATGCCACATGTTGGTGAGTAGTCATACATATTATGTCCTAATGTTTGATATAAAGTATTTTCTGCTTGTCGTTATCGATCATGTTCAGTCACTGCATTGTATCTGTCATCATCTCCACTGAGGCTTTGCATTTCTTTGCTTTCTAAATAAACACACCTTGCTAATAGGGTGATTAAACACTGTCACGTGACGTGCTATAGACCTTTAAACAGTTGTTAATAGGTGTGTTCGACATCGGCTGCGGCTGGATGCATGCGATCGGCGAGAGTAGCCGAGTGCAGGTGGGGAGAAGCTGCAAACGGAGACGTGAAGTCGGACACTTTCTGCTTCCCGTGGTGACGCTTGCACTGCGTTTGCAAACTTTATCACAGCTGAAGTTAAATAAATGCAATATTTCTCAAATACACAGATGTTTCAAATGACATTTTCATTCAATACTTTATGTACTGTTTAATAAAGCGTCTATTTGGACAAGATTAATGTTCAACATATAAACCTACACTATCAATGAAGTGGTGTCAACGGTATTTATCAGTTTTAGTTTGATAAACATGATGATATAACATCACGGCTACATGAAAAGAGGTTTTACTGTTATAAATAAATGGTTTGTGAGCATTAGCATAACGTACGGTTTTAGAATAAACACGAAATGCACGTGTTCGCTGTCATGCGGTGAATCGGCCAATCGTGGATCAGCTTTGTCCACCTGCAGCCCCCCTTGAGAATCTGCAGCGGCTGCATCAGCCGGCTGCTCTCGAATCGCTCTCGCGGTACTTTGTTGTAGAGCCCTGCACGGGCCTCAAATCTAGGCCCTAGCCCGGCCCTGGCCCGAGACGCTGAGGCCCTAGCCCGGCCCGTGTCCGACAGCTTATCAAAATTCTTGGCCCGAGTCCGACTGGAGCCTGGTTGTTTTTGTTTTTTTTTACATTGTTGCAGCCATTAAAATAGTTCTGTTTTGTTTTTAATGTCAAAGTAGTTATATTTCGTTTAGTTTCTTTATTAAGGTAATTTAGAAAAATGGTTAGAGCATTTTTTTGTTTGTTAAATTAAAATTTTAATTTTTTTAAGTGACGACCAAAAGCGGCCAGCGGCCGACAGTGAGTTAACCGCATATTTAATCGATTTAGTCTCTCAAATCAACGCTTGACTTGTCTTGCCTATAATAAAATCCATAAAACACTTCAAGCATCACAATGTTAGTTAATTTCGCCAACTATTACCACCAGAAGCCTAAAAGGCATTTTTGACGAGCTGAGGCAGGCTGATTCTGTTTGCGGCTCTCGCAAACGGAGCTAAACAAATAAAATAAAAAAAGAACATGCAGGTTGTCTTATAGCCTACCTTACACCTATGCAAATGAATATAAATCCCATCTTCAATTCCCGTGGTATGCTCATTTAACGGAGTTTACAGCAACGGAAGCAAAAGATTCAAGATGCATTTTATTCAGCAGCTCATTTCAAATTCAAAGACCACATAAGAGAGCGCGACCTAAGCGCACTGGTAAGATCATTTAGTCTCATTCCTTTTTATTGAAGATGATTGGGTTTTTGACCATCTTAGACTTATTTTAAGTTTAATTTACAGCCATTTGCGTTGGCTTGCATTAGTCATTTGCGGCGATGCGTGTTGCAGCACCATCATATATATCTGACTACAACATATATAGCCCATATTGTGACACATAATGACATTTTCATGTTTGAAAGTCTGTAGGTTAACATAAATGCAGATAGGCCTAATTGTAATAATAAAAAACAATATAATTATCGATTTTGAAATATTAAACCAGTCAATACAGAACAAAATATTCTGTAGCCTTTTGCCGTCAATACGGATATGGCATGGGCCGGCTACTGCCGACGTTGTCTTTGCTGTATCAATAGGCAATATATTTATATTTAACATGAAGTATAGGGCTTCCCTGTACATTAATAGCAGCAGACGCCCCGCGGATGACACGCAACAGAAACGCCACGCTCACACCACGCTTGCAGTGTGTCTCCGGCCTTAGCTCTAGCAGCTGCGCTGAAGAAACGCGCGCTGCTGCTGCTGGCGCGGACTCTGAACCTATGCTCTGAACACTGTGCGAGCCATCTTGACAGTCGCGTTAGCTATTATGGTCTCGTGTTGTTTCCACCAGCGCAGAACTCATTGTTCCTTTTAATTGATAAAATACATATAAAACGAAGGAGAAGCCTAAAAAAAGGCCCGAAGCCCAGCCCGCCTTTTAGGCATGACGTGAAAATTGGCCCGAAGCCCGGCCCGAGGGGCGTAAAAAAGTCGGGGCCCATCGGGCTCGGGCATAAATGCAGGGCTTTACTTTGTTGACATACGTCACAGTCACGTGCTGTAGGCGCTGTCTCAAGTCGGACAACATTTCTAACCAGCATGCACTGCTTCAAGTCAGCTGCCGATCGGTCTGCGCATCGCTAGGTGAAGTCGAACAAGCATAATATTTAATAATAATTACTAGTGTAGTTCCAACGTGGCATTTGTAGTAGAAGCACAATAAAAAACAAAACTTGCCATGCTTTTACCACAGTATTGGTATTTTTAATGTGATATTTGTTGTAAATGAACAGTAATCACATTAATTGGTAGTTTTAATGTGATTTTTGTTGTAAATAAACAGTAGCCACAACAATTACCATGCTTTAAATGCATTTTAATGTAAAATCCAAATATAGTTATTTAAATAGTATACTTTATAATGCTATATATTATATGTTCTGACTTTTTTTTTCTCTCTTTCTCTTTCTTTTTTTACCTCAAAAGACCAAAAGGGCCTCTCGGACTCAGTCAACCCATTCTTGTTTGTGGAGAAGTAACGGAGAAGACCAAAAGCTGCAACAGCAAATATTTGTAATGGTATGTATGTGTTGGTTTTGAACCCTTTATCAAACATTTTTATTTAGCATTTGTTGTTACTTATTCTTACAAATCCCATAGCTCAATCAGTAAGAACATATTCTCAAAGCCTTAATAATTCACAAGATTTAACAAGTTGTCAAATTCGTATGATTCTCGTATAGCTCTGAAAAAAATTAAGAGACCACTTGACATGGATTTCTAAATGTTAAGTGGTCTCTTAATTTTTTCCAGAGCTGTATTTGTATATGAAGAGTTCAGATGCAAAAGCCTCAAAAAGCCACTTTGGATTTATTTAAAATGGTAAATATTTGTTTTCCCTTTTTGATACAATTATTATTATACTTTTGGCCTTCAGTTCTTAAAAACTGCTCCGTCTGTTTGTCTTAGATAAAAGCAGACAAGTGTGAGGAAAAAGCATTAAGTTGTTATAAATCAATGTATTCCATTGTTTTGTAGACCATGGATGGGTATGGGTAGCTTTAGAAGATAATGAGTTGGGACATATTAGGAATCAAATAGTAAATGTTCTTTGAATTATGTGAAATATCTGGTTAGTTCTTTGGCTTGAAACAAGGCCTTATACTACATAGACTAAACACATTGCATTTGTGTTTTAAGGTGGATAGCAAGAGAAGGCACACATTTTACAGGAAAAAATGTGTGCTGCCAAGGAGGAATACAAGAGGCAAAAACTCTGCTACATGGCCATGGGTGCTTCATAAGCATGGTAAGTCTGGTGCCTGGGTACCTATTTCTTAATTCTGTCCATGAAAGTTGTATTGCAGTATTTAAACAATTTTATATTGTAAAGGCTATCACAAGTGATGCTCTTGAAACAAGTAATTAAAGAAATCTAGCGTCACTGACAAAGGCTCAGAAGAGACCATGCCTTTCTAAAATATCTTTTAAAAGATCTGCTGTTTAAAAGGTTGCTGTTGATATGGGTAAATTAGTTTTTGTTCAGTACTGTTGCAGGCTGTGCTCATAGATAAGCTCACGGAGAATGGTAAACATGGATTTATTTAACAAACTCTGGGAAACATGCAACACATGAAAGAGTACCGACAAACACTGAGGGCAAACTGAGGGATGAATACACAGGATAACGAGGGGCAGGTGAAAGACAAGGCACAGGTGATTGACATGACTAATTAACTAAACAGGGGAGAAACACAGGCTAAACTAACAAACACAAGACATGTATACATGTAATGTGACGCCCCCTCCTGGAAAGGCGCGTCCTCGCGCCGTAACATAACATCAGAGGAGGGTGGGTGGGGGCTCAGGAGGAGGGCGTGGAACACAAAACAGACAGTCAGGGCTGGTACACAGAGTCCAGGGGGTGACATGGAAAAGAAGGAGCCAGAGGGGAGCCAGGAGCAGGAGCCAGATGGTGCCAGAAACCAGCCAGGAAGAGGCCCCAGGGCGGAGTGGATGGTGGGAGGAGCCACGGAGGAGATGATGGGGGTGATGAAGATGCCCTGGGGAGGACCAACGGAGAGGCCTCTGATGGAGCCGAGGAGTCCCCGCAAAGCTGATGGTCCTGGAGACCGAGGTGTCCCCGCAGTGACGAGCACCCGAGGTGGAGACGGTGGACCAGAGGGCAGTGGCTGATCCGGAGGGACCGAGGATGAAGGCGAAGCTGAAGGGAGGGTGGAGCCAGGCGAAGCCACAGGCGAAGGAAGGTCGAAGACTGACCAAGGCGGAGACGGAGAGACGAGGGAGCCCGGAGATGCCTTATGACCGATGGTACCCGGTGGAGCCGAGGGAGGGAGGAGCCAAGGGGGCGCCGAAGAGTTCGACGGACCGAGGCGGAGCAGGGGGCACCGAGGCTGGAGGATCCTCAGTGCTGCACGGAGCTGGTGGACAGACAACACTCGGCGTCCCCACACAGCATGTGGATGGCGCAGAGGGGTGGAAGGATGGCAGCGAGGAAGGCACTGAGGGGTGGACTAACTGAGGAGGTGGGAGAGGGAGGCTGGGTGGGAACTCTTTACTCTCTGGAGACATTGGAGATGCTGGGGACGCTGGAGACGCTGGAGGCTCAGAGAACACTAGAGAGACAGGGGGTACAGGGAACACTTCTCAAAAAAGTCAATCAAGTCCACCTCGCATACCTTCCTCAGGTTGTCCGTTTGACTGCCGTGGACATCTTGCAGCTCATCAACAGCGGAGGTGTTGTGGGTGGGGCTTTCCTCCCAGCCCTCGAACTCCACAATGACTCCCTCAGCGATGTTCGGTGTTGCCGGCTCACACACCTGGTCAGACCTTCGCTAGTGGCCCAGGCTCCGTGGCAATGACACCCTCCGTCCTCGTCCTGGGTGCGGGCTCACCCGCGGCGGCCGGTCCCCATGGTCTGCGGTGGGCTCGTGCAACCGCTCCGTTGCGTCACTCGCTGGTGGTGGTTGGCTGATCTCTGGCAGTGGTGGAGTGAGGCTGGTACCACTGTCCTCCTCAGCGGGGCCAATGGTCAGTGGCGAATGGTTGTGTACCAGCACCCACTCCACGAATGCGGCGAAGTCTTCCTCAGGACCGCCCACTGGAACGCGTGCCTTTGACCGCTCGCTCAGGCCGGCGTATTAGAATAATCTGAGCGAACAGTCCGAGAAACGAGACAGGCACGCGAGCTGGAGAAAGTCCCGGGTGTGTGCTTCCAGCGGGCGGTCTCCCTGCTCCAGGCAGATGAGTTGGACATCGGGTAGGGCCATGGGAAGACGGGGTAACAAACAAAATAAAAGGAAAAACGCCGCAAAAAAAACTGTTTCGGTCGGTACTTCTGTTACAGGCTGTGCTCGTAGATAACCTCACGGAGACGAAGGAGAATGGTAAACATGGATTTATTTAACAAACTCTGGGAAACATGCAAGACATGAACGAGTACCGACAAACACTTAGGGCAAACTGAGGGAATAAGTACACAGGATAACGAGGGGCAGGTAAAAGACAAGGCACAGGTGATTGACATGACTAATTAACTAAACAGGGGAGCCTAAACTAAACAGGCTAAACTAACAGACACAAGACATGCATGCATGTAACAAGTACTTGGATAATATTATGGGCTGCAATATTATACATAATGCTTCAATGTGTATATTATTTTGTTTTGTACTGACTGCTGCTTTGTAAATTTGAATCAGGAATTGGCATTTCTTCCCATTTTGAGGTGGAGAGTTTACTGAAGAACATAGGTGTGGCAAGGGGGGCGTGGTTTAGCGAGGTCTGTAGCGGGAGTGAGAGCCGCGGGACGAGTGGTAAGTGAGTGGGTTGGACGCAGATTAATAACACCTGTATCTTGTTCCAGTAATGGGCGTGGAGAGAGGATAAAACGCCAGTGGAACCGGAAGCCTGGGAGAGAGAGAGAGAGACGGACTGTTGACGCGAGACACCAAGAGACTTCACCCGGGCAATGCGAAAACAAGGATAATTAAAGGTGGCGTGAACGTGATATCATAAACGATCGTTAGATTAATCATCACGATGTAGCCTATTGCAATGCTATTTTCTCCTTACTTGGTAAGAACAAAAGAGGATGAGCTACTTACTTGTTCAGATGGCATTATTATGTCGGTCATACTTTCAAACAGCTAAGTCTGTGATTGTGAATGACAGTATCCACACCGGCGCGGTGACTGATAGCCCTTCTCCTGACAGCACTTCTCCTGACAGCTGCACATTCTCTTCAAAACATCAGATTCCTCCGCACTGTGCCGACTGGGGCACGTCTCACGTAAAGTTAATAAATCCGTGAATAACTGCAATTGCAGTTTTCAAACAGAGATGGCGACAAAGAGGAAAAACTACTGACTGCAGCTTTAAGTTCTCCCCACCGCCTTTTGCTTCATTTGAACAACAAAAGTTAAATGTGCTATGCCCAGCTCACATGCCTGTCCTGACTTGGAAATCTCGGAAATCTCCGGTTGTCCCTGTTCCAGTGGTCTCCAGACGGAAGAGGAGAAGGAAGGCTCCCTCCGTGCCTGCTACGGTGGTCCCGATACCAGTGGTCCCAGTGCTGGTGGATCGTGTTCCGGTGGTCCCAGTACTGGTGGATCGTGTTCCGGTGGTCCCAGTTCTGGTGGATCGTGTTCCGGTGGTCCCAGTGCCGGTGGATCGTGTTCTGGTGGTCCCGATGCTGACGGATTGTATTCCGGTGGTCCCAGTGCCGGCGGATCATGTTCCGGTGGTCCTAGTGCTGGTGGATCGTGTGCCGGTGGATCGTATTCCAGTGGATCGTGTGCCGGTGGATCGTATTCCGGTGGTCCCAGTGCCGGTGGATCGTGTTCCGGTGGTCCCAGTGCCGATGGATCGTGTTCCGGTGGTCCCGATGCCGGTGGTCCCAGTACCGGTGGATCGTATTCCGGTGGTCCCAGTGTCGAGGACACTGCCGGACCGGAGAAGTTTCCCCGGCACCCTGCCCTGCCTGCGCCGCTGAGGCACCCTGCTCTGCCAGCGCCCCAGAGGAGCCCTGCTCTCCCTGTGCCGCTGAGGCACCCTGCTCTGCCTGCGCCACGGAGGTGCCCTGCTCTGCCTGCGCCATTAAAGTGTCCTGCTCTCACCGCGCCTACCTGGCGCCCTGTACTGACCGCGCCACCCAGGAGTCCTGCTCTCACCGTGCCTCCCTGGCACCCTTCTCTGCCCGCGCCTCCCTAGCACCCTGCTCTACCCGCACCGCTCTGGCTGCCTGAACTCTGCGGGCCACCATGGCCTCCTGAACTTTTAGTTTTCCTTGTCCCTCCCTTATTTACCCCTCCCTTGTCGGTTCCTTCCTTGTCTGTTTCCCCTGTCCCTCCCGTGCCCTCCTGGTCTTTCCCTCCTGTGCCCCCTGGTCTGTCCCTCCCGTGCCCCCCTGATCTGTCCCTCCCTCCCTCATGTTTTTTGAGTTTATTTGTGTTCTCTGATGTTTTGCCCCATTGTGGGTTTTTGTTTTGTGTTTATGTTTCTTTTGTTATAATAAATACACTCCTTTGCACTTGAGTCCTCGCACCTGTTTTCTCTTGTGTGTTACGTGACAGCTATAAACTGGATGATTAAAAACATCACTCATGACCCGTTCAGCCCTGGATACAGTGCAATACAGGAGTTAGGATATCCAATAGTGAGATACCAAATTGTAGAGAACAATAGGTTACTTGTGTAACCCCGGTTCTCTGACAGCATTAGCTGAGGTGTCTCACCAGATCACCCTCCTTGCTGTGCGAAGCAAGGAAGAGGTGTGCTTGTTTTAAATGTTGTTGTGTTGCCCCTTTTATACTGAGGGATGGGGAGGCCACTCCCAGACACAACGTCACGTCTGCCAGCCAATTGGGACTAGTGTAATGTAATAGGGCTTCTAAGGAATACACGGAAGGGGCGTATCCCATAGCGAGATGCCTCACTTAATGCTATTAGAGAACTGGGGTTATGTAAGGGCATCTTTACACAGCAAACGCGGTACAGAAACCGATTCTGAAGCGGCATAAAATCCCAAAAATATGCATTTACACAGACCGTTTAATCCTTCTCTGAAGCGGCATAAATTCATTTACACAGGAATTAAAATCGCGGGTAACAATGCGTTGAACATTATTTAAAACTACAGTTTTAACAAAGTGTTATAAATTAATTTAAAACAAATAATGAAATGTATAAAAATAGACCTAAAATAAAAACAGAGAATTTTAAATAGTTTTGTTCTGCCTGCTATAAAGCGCTTTTGATGTTTGGCATCATTCTGTAGGTCTACTGTAATTCTGCAATTCTTCTATTGTAGGCTACGGTATAGTTATTTTATATTTCTTAATAAAATTGTGCCTGATTGACAATGCTATAAAGAAAGTATAGCCTACATTATTATGGGTAGAATACCGCAGGATTAAAAGTGGTCCAAAGTTTTTTTCAAAGAAACAGAAAGTCACTTTAGAGCATTCACAAGGGGCGTCGCATCCGTGGGGGATAGGCCTACACCCACTCTTTTCTCGCATCCGTGGGGGATAGGCCTACACCCACTCTTTTCTCGATGACAGGTTTCAACACCCGCTCTTTTTCTGTAGTTTTTCCACAGTGTTGCACAAACACCATAGCCTACTGCAGTTGCTCCTCCGTTTCTCTGGCCGCTCTGTGTCTGCGCTCGCAGCGGCTGCTACCCCTCCCTTTACATAATACATATATTTTAAAGCTTAACCAGCAGCCATATCACCCTGTAGCCCAAGACTGGTTTCCCACTGAAGCTAAGCAGGGCTGAGCCTGGTCAGTACCTGGATGGGAGACCAATTGGGAAAACCAGGTAGCTGCTGGTAGAGGTGTTAGTGAGGCCAGCAGGGGGTGCTCACCCTGTGGTCTGTGTGGGTCCTAACGCCCCAGTATAGTGATGGGGACACTATACTGACAAAGAGCACCGTCCTTCGGATGAGACGTTAAACCGAGGTCCTGACTCCCAATTTGCCCACTGGCCTCTGTCCATCATGGCCTCCTAATAATCCCCATAACCTGATTGGCTTCATCACTAGGTCTCCTCTCCACCAATCAGCTGGTGTGTGGTGAGCGTTCTGGCGCAAAATGGCTGCCGTCGCATCATCCAGGTGGATGCTGCACATTGGTGGTGGTTGAGGAGATTCCCCCTTCAATGTAAAGCACTTTGAGTGCCTTGAAAAGCGCTATATAAATTGAACGCATTATTATTATTATTATTATTATTATTATTATTATTATTATTATTATTATTAATGCTCTTTAAATATGTTGTTGCATTGTGAAAAGTTTCGGTGCATAGGACCGACCTGTCCACGGTCGTTCTCCGTGGTTCTGACCAAAGAAGATCTGGAATCTCCATTATAGCACCAGGCTGCATAGCCCATCTCTCTGAGCCCATAGAGTGTAAAAGTGGTCAGGAATGTGACATTTCCCCAAAACAAAGTTTAGTTCTCAGCTCGTATAACATGAGCCCGAATATTTGACAATTCTGTTTAATTGTAAACAGAAAAACGTTACACGTCAATCCATTACCGACGATTTTTGGTCTTTATTAAATAGGCTTATAGCCTACAGACAGTTAGGCTATTTAATTAAAAAAACAATGTATTAGGCTAATATTTAAACATAGCCTAACTATGACATTATAGGCTACGTTGTCTTTAACCCTTTGTCCAACGAAATTAAGCGCAGGCGCATTTTGTTCCTTTATGACAGCGGGAACAACTCACTCTGTAATTGTTTGCCATATGATACAGATAGCCTAGGTGATATACATAATTATAAACTAGAAACTTTTATGTCACAATAACAACAGAGGCAGTGGATTCTGAGAATATTGTTTATGCACTTCAAAATTTCCAAAGATGTCTTAATTCATTTTTTTTATTATTAGGCTATTACAAATTGTTCAAAAGCATTTCTAAATTCAGTTAATATTTCCAAAAAATGAATTTTCAAGCCAAAATAACGAAAAAGGTAAAAACTACCACCATGCAAATTAAATGTGGCCTTCTCTTACAGTTAGGCTACATCCCAATGGGGAATGAACAGTAATAAGCTAAATGTTCTAAATAAATATGCACATAGCCTAATAATAATGATAATTAAAAAAATACACAACTTTAAATAAACTCAAATATTCTACAATGTTGCTTATAGACAAATTACAATACCATAATGATTGAGTAGCTAGGCTATAGCCTATTTCAAGTTGTTAGGCTGCACTATGCCAAAGGGAAAAATCCAAACTTCAGTCTGTTTTAACGACATGTATAACAGCAGATAGAATATATCAGAAAATATCAAATCTAATATAAAATATCCTTCTCTCAAAGAGATTATAATACTGGGTTGCACAGTGACACTGACTGGGTCAAACATTTACCGTTTCTGAGGGGAAATGTTGCAGTGGGTTGATCATCTGCTAGTCTTTTCAAAGGATTACAAACGGCGAACACTAGTGGTTAGCTTGACGATGTGAGTACAGAAATCTTTTACTTTAATTTCTAGATGGTTTGTGTCCTTGCTGCTTCTTGATTCTCGCGCCTAGTGAGCTTGCTGACAGGCGGTTGTTATGACAATGATGTAGTTTAAGGCGGCACAAGTTCGAGTTCATTTACACTGAATCAAAACCGCGTCTATGTCGCCTTTGATACTAGGGGCCGAGGTGGGTCAGATCCGGCATATTTAAAGTCTGCTTTAATGCGACATTGCGTCTTTACACAGAATTTTGAGCAGACACAGACCCGCGTTGGACCTGCCTTAACTCGGCTGTGTAAAGATGCCTTAAGTAACCTATACGAAAATTCACCATGACGTCACAACAGTAATAAACGCTCTTTCGGGTGGCAAAAGCCGAAGCGTCCCTAGGGCAATGCAAGTAAATTTGATTATCAGCTTGAACAACATCAAATGCATTACCATCAATCACTCTGAATGCACAATAATGCTCACAAAACAACTCTGTAACAAGTTTGTCAACCACAAAATGCACATTTCTGCCCAACAACAGAGAATCTTTGTGATTTTACTGAAAACTGGCAGTTCATCTTTTATCTCGGTGCAACTATAGTTAAGATAAGATTATGCACTTATAGGCCCACTGAAGTGCTTTGGAACTCGCCGCATTATTCAGTGTGTTGACGTAATTACCCCTGAAACTGCTTCAGCTGTTAGCAGCTCCTCCCCTTTTTTGAAACAGCCAATAGCGTTTTGTTAATATACAGTTTGACTAGAGGCAAGAGCGGACCTTCTCTGTTTGGTAAAGCCAATTTCCTCTAACACTGTTTACCATCATAATTTTCGTCCATATCGCTTTAAAATGCAGCATTCTGTGCAGAATTCAAATGGGTCGATATGTTTTTTTTCTGTGCAAACTCGTGCATATGATCCGCGCTGTGCTCTCGTGTCTGTAGTCTAAATTGTGTGTGAAACTAAAGGCTGGAATACACTACACGATTTTTTAAATCTGAACAGATTTCAAAAACACTAGGCATCATACACTTGGTTACAGAGAAAAGCTAGGCATTATACACTACCAGACTTTAAAAACGTCTGGAACACAAACTGAAACAAGCGTCTGGTTGCTAGGAGACCTACGCATGACAGACATAACAACAAGCATGAGATGTGCAGGAGATGAGCGCGGTAATTTTTGAAGCGACTATCTGTGCGCTGAGCAAAAAGTCAACAAAAAGAGCCAAAACGCACTAGATGTGGCCAGTAATGGTAAGTGTTTTTCTGTGCTGATGAGTCAAAATATTGAGTCTAATCTGTAAGCGTGTTCTGTTCGTTTATTGTTATTTTATTTTATTTTATTTTATTTTATTGCAACACATGCATAGAGGACAGCTTTGGATTCATGAATAAATAGATAAATAAATAATTTATTTATTTATAACATTGAGTTTTTCATTAAAGAAACACTGTTGTTCGAAGAAGCTCATGCTCTGGTGTGGCTTTGTTTGGAACTACTTTCGTTGACAATATTAAAGTTACTTATACAATAGATTTGCTGTTTTGATTCCTACACGAGTGTCACACAGACAAGATGCATGCGCATCGAGTAACGCAACCTTGTTTACGTTATTAAATAATCTGTTAACATTTATTGTAATAGGCCTACAATTAATAATTTGCAGCTATTGAGGCGCTTTGATCACGTTTAAACACGTAACGTTATCCCAGGAAACTTAAGCGTTAATGTAAAATCCGTAGGCTAATGGTAAGTGACATAATGAATAAATTAAGACAAAAGTTTACCTCAGAATTTGGTTTGCGAAATATTATTAGTATTATTATTTGTCTTTGCTGTATCAATAGGCAATATATTATTTAACATGAAGTATATGGCTTCTCTGTAAATGTACAGCAGCGGGCGGCACGTTAGACATGCTTCTGGTGTGCAAAGACAGACCCTGCGTCTCAATCAGCTCCCTAGTTCACTAGTCAGGGCACTGATCAGGACATAAGTCAATGGGCTGACTCCCTGATCAGTGCCCTGACAACTGAACTAGGGAGCTGATTGAGACGCACCCAGAGAAAACGGCAGGCAGCCCCGCGGCTGACACGCAACGGAAACTGAATACGTTTTTTTCCTCCATTTTTTGTTTGTTGATTTTCATTGGCTTGTAGTCAGTGATTTCCGGTTTCAGTAGCGATGCGTCATGTGTTCTAAAATCGGCTCAAAATATCAAACATGTTTGATATCCTCCGACTGGATGGAATCAAAATCTGAAGCTAAAAAATCGGAGTCTATGGCCATTATATACTACGCGATTTTTCATGGAATCTGTCGGCTCAAATCTGCAGACTGGCTCTGACTTTTGTCAACTAGCGTCAACTTGTTCAGATTCTAAATCGGGGGAAAATAGGGGCAAAAATCGGGTAGTGTATTCCAGCCTTTAGACATCGGAGACGCATGGTGTTGTTTTAAAGACTCTGATCGCGCTAGTGTGTTGTTTATTCAATGTGACAGAACGAGTTTGACGCCGTATCTGTGTGTGTGTGTACAGTTCTGCAAAAGGCCTGCTAGCAGTAAGCAAGTGATTCGCCGTAGGAGTGGAACACTCCCGTGTTTTCTTTGTTTTCAGACACAGTTTTTGTTTTATTTGTTCAAATGAACTAAAAACAGAGAAGTCAGCTACTGATCGTGCAAATAGGGTCCGCTGAATCGTCGGATAGGGCCGTGTGTTGTTCGTCTTCTCAATGCTTCATCAGCTGAGACTGCGGCCTCGTTGGATCAAGCTGTCGTCGTCAGGATCGCGGGGACAATCGCTGAGGGTTATTGAGTGAAGAGACATACCCTGCCATCCGTTTGGCATCATTCAGCACCTCGTCCACGAACTAAGAGTGGTGAAGTACACTATTTTCCTCTCTTTCTGCTGAACACTGGTAAGCAAACTGTTTTCTGTCAGTGAGTGATCGTAACTGAACTGTTAAATCATACAGTTGTCATTCATGGAACTGTGACTCGTGAATTTTCCTGCAAAAGGGATTCATATACTTCCGTGCGCATTCCTGGACCTTTTTGGATTTTTCTGTGAACATATGCTGGACAGAGTTAAACTTTTCCACTTATTTTTCTGGATTTTTTTTAATTGGAATAAGCTTTTTGACCTGCATCAAAGTGAATTTGATTTGGGAGCATGAGAGAACTTGGATATATATTGGCTGAGGCTGGCTATAGGACGCTGCCTCGCGACGAGGAGGCGTTAGCGAGCTATCTGTCTCCCAAGGCAGCAGCGTCCCTGAAAGCCCCTATCCTGCCCACCAAGCCATGCAGGGACACGTCGTCCCTGGTGGGCAGGGCTTATCGAGCGGCCGGGAGAGCTGGTAGCTGCCTGCACACCATGGCGGTACTGCAGGCCTACCAAGCTGAGCTCCTCAAGGAGCTCGATGAGGGAGAAGGTCCATCACCGGACGATATTATAGAGCTGCGGAAAGCTACCAACTTGTCTCTCCGCGTCACCAAAGAGACGGCCCGTGCCATCGGTCGCTCTATGGCTGGCATGGTGTGCATGGAGAGACACCTCTGGTTGAACCTATCGGGGATGAAGGAGAAGGAGAAATCCTTTCTGCTGGATTCCCCGATAGCGCCTGTGGGTCTCTTCGGCGACGCAGTCAACAGCGTCGTCGAGAGATTCCAGGA
The DNA here is from genome assembly GCF_024679245.1 of Pseudorasbora parva. Lineage (NCBI taxonomy): Eukaryota > Metazoa > Chordata > Actinopteri > Cypriniformes > Gobionidae > Pseudorasbora > Pseudorasbora parva. Next base: position 27,903,964 of record NC_090194.1, on the reverse strand, counting down.
GGTGAGGAAGTAGTCAGCAGCTTTCCGTCAGTACCTCCCTCGCCGCCAGGGGCCTCCTGTAGCCAGCAGGGAGGTCTCTGGTGGCCAGTCCCGGCCCTCCACCAGCGCCTACAGACAGGCGCAGAAAAAGAGCGTCGCTTCCCGCGCCCCTCCCGAGGGAGCTTGGCAAAGGAGGCGGCGTTCTCGCCAGAAGTCTTCTAAGCCGAAGGGCGACTTGAGAGAAGTCCTTCAGGTGAAGAAGGCTTCTGGCAAGTGGTCCTGGCTGCGGCAGGACCGCTCAGAGCTGGCCCTCCCGGGGGCAGACGACCGAGATCGTTCCGAACCCGCAGCTCTGGGGAAATCGATGCTGTGTTCCCGCCGTTAACAACGCTTCGGGCCTCATCGATTTCCCGCGTACGTGCGCAGTCCCAGCCACCTCGAATTCGACATGCGGCGGGGCAGCGAATGCGTGCGCACACCGAAAATCCTCCCCGACTAAGCTCTGCCGGGTGGCCGCTTCAGGGGGTCGGGCAGGAGGTTCAGTGGGTACCAGAGACCAGCCTCGAGAGGCTGGTTCCCCTAGTAGAATATATCGGCGCATGGTCATGCCTCCCGAATATTTCTGCTTGGGTCCTGAGTACAGTGGGAAGGGGTTACAGATTACAGTTCAGAGCTCCACCACCGAAGTTCAGCGGTGTGGTCAGAGGCAGGTTATGGAACAAGAAGTGCAGTCTCTGCTGGTCAAGGAGGCGATAGAAAGGGTCCCTCCGCCAGACAGGGAGTCAGGTTTTTACAGCCGCTATTTCATTGTTCCCAAAAAGGGTGGGGGCTTACGTCCAATATTAGATCTGAGGTACTTGAATCGGACTCTGAGGAGATTCAGGTTCAAGATGCTCACAATTCAAATGATTGTGAGCCTGATCCAGTTCGAGGACTGGTTCGTCACGATAGATCTAAAGGACGCATACTTTCATGTCTCCATCCTTCCTGCCCACAGGAAGTTCCTGAGGTTCGCTTTCGGGGGCGAAGCGTACCAATATCGGGTGCTTCCTTTCGGTCTAGCTCTTTCCCCTCGCACCTTTACAAAGTGCATGGATGCGGCTCTGGACCCGATGAGGCTTCAGGGCATCCGTGTACTGAATTATAGCGACGACTGGCTCATTATGGCACAGTCGCGCGAGATGGCGATTCGGCATCGAGATGTCATTTTAGCCCATCTCAGGTGCTTGGGGCTGAGAATGAACACGGCCAAGAGCGTGTTAACACCCGCCCAGAGGACCACGTTCCTCTGTGTAGTATGGGACTCAACCTCGATGCGAGCGAGCATGTCTCCTGCACGGGTGGGGTCCATACTGGCGGAGGTCTCAGGATTGAAGCTAGGCCACAGCTGCACTGTGAAGCAGTTTCAGAGACTGCTGGGACTCATGGCAGCAGCGTCCAACGTGATTCCGTTCAGCCTGCTATACATGAGGCCCCTCCAGTGGGGGCTAGGGACCAAGGGGTTCTCCTCGAGGGGAAAACCTTTCCGTATGATCAGAGTAACGCGCAGATGCCTTCGTTCCCTCGTCATATGGAAAAATCTGAGGTTCCTGTCCCAAGGGCCAGTGTTAGGAGCGTTATGTTGCAGGAAGATCCTTTCAACAGGGGCCTCCCTCACGGGCTGGGGCGCGGTCATGGAAGGCCGGTTCATGAGAGGTCTGTGGGGACCCCCACATTCCTCCTGGCACATAAATTGCTTGAAAATGTTGGCCGTTTACAAAGCTTTGAGGAGCTTTCTCCCGGACCTCCACGGCCACCATGTCCTGATACGATCCGACAACACGTCAGTGGTATCGTATCTGAATCACATGGGGGGTTTGAGGTCGCGCCCACTATGCAGGTTGGCGCATCAGATCCTCCTGTGGTCCCAAGGGAAACTGTCGTCTCTTAGAGCGATGTATGTCCCAGGGGACCAGAACCAGGGAGCGGACGTCCTGTCAAGGCAGGGGCTGAGACCCGGGGAGTGGTGGCTCCACCCAGAGGTGGTGGAGGCCATGTGTGAGAGGTTCGGCCCAGTGGAAGTGGATCTGTTTGCATCTCTAGAAACGACCCACTGCCCGCTGTGGTTCGGCCTCAGGCCTCCGGCCCTGTTGGGTCTGGATGCCATGACACAGACGTGGCCGAGGCAGCGTCTGTACGCATTTCCCCCGATCGTTCTGCTCCCGGGAGTTCTAGAGTGAGTCCGCAGGGAGGGCATCAGCCTCCAATTAGTGGCACCCCGGTGGCCGTCCTGAGCTTGGTTCTCCGACATTGTGGCATTACTGGATGGAACCCCATGGCAGGTCCCTCTGAGGAGGGATCTGCTGTCTCAGGTAGGGGGAATGATATTCCACCCCAGGCCAGAGTTGTGGGAACTCTGGGTCTGGCCCTTGAGGGGGCACAGTACCTAGAGGAGGGTCTGCCACAAGAGGTCGTAGAGACCATTCTCAGCTCTAGGGCTCCCTCTACGAGGAAACTGTATAGCCTGAAGTGGAATGTCTTCACTAGCTGGTGTAGAGAACGGGGGGTGAACCCAGTTGACTGCGCAGTCGCCTCAGTGCTGGAGTTCCTCCAAGACCGTTTCTCCGCCGGTTTGACCCCATCCACTCTAAAGGTGTATGTGGCTGCCATAGGGGCTTTCCACTCGCCTTTGGAAGGGGGCCCACTGGGCAGGCACCACTTGGTTGTAAGGTTCCTCCTTGGGGCTAGGAGATTGAGGCCTGGGGCTCATCCCAGAGTCCCAGCCTGGGACCTGGCAGTGGTTCTCGAAGCTGGCTGAGGCCCCCTTCGAGCCACTGGAGTCGGCTGAGGCGAGGAATCTGACCCTGAAGGTAGCTTTTCTCCTCGCTATCACTTCTCTGAGGAGAGTGGGGGACCTCCAGGCCTTGGCGGTCATGCCAACCTGCTTGGAGATTGCCCCTGGCGGGGTGAAAGCTATCTTGCACCCCAGACCGGGCTACGTGCCCAAGGTCCCATCTACGGGGATGGGGTCAGTATTTCTTCAAGCTTTTCATCCTCCGCCTCACGCGACGGCAGAGGAAGCTAGGCTGCACCTGCTCTGCCCTGTTAGGGCATTGAGGATCTATCTGGACAGGTCAGCTCATTGGAGGAAGTCGGACCAGCTTTTGGTGTGCTTTGGCCCCCCTAAGAAAGGGTTGCCTGCGGCGAGACAGACTATTAGTAACTGGATCGTGCAGGCTATAGCCACGGCTTATCGGGTGCGCAATATGCCTTCACCCATGGCCGTGAGGGCTCACTCTACGAGGGGCTTGGCCTCCTCGGTGGCCCTCCTTTCGGGAGCCTCACTTATTGAGATTTGTGAGGCGGCGGGTTGGGCTAATTCACACACCTTTATAAGATTTTATAAGCTGGACCTCCCGGCTACGCCGGGTGCTAGAGTGCTTGCATCCTGAGTGTGCCTGGTTCCCAGCTTCACACCAGGATGTGCATGTTTCGGTGTGGCATAGTGGGTATTAACGTTCCCAGAGTGTCGTCACTCGACGACGCAGTGTTGAGTTCCCTCGATAAAGGGAACGTCTCGGGTTACTATTGTAACCCTTGTTCCCTGAGAGGGAACGAGACACTGCGTCTCATCGACACACCTGCACGTAGAGCGTTCGCTTCATCACAAAGGCTGTCTGTTGTTTGGGGCGGCGCCTTCTTATAGCTTCCGTGTACGCCGTCGCCTACTACGTCATGACGTTGCACCAATCGGATTGGTGGCTGATTTCATTCATACTTCAGAGCCGTCACGCTCGACGACGCAGTGTCTCGTTCCCTCTCAGGGAACAAGGGTTACAATAGTAACCCGAGACATTTTCTGCACACACACTTCAGGTGGCTGCCGTGTATTGAGTAAATCCTGAAGCCCACCTCGCCGCCTCTTGAGCATTTACACTTTGCAACACGATAGGCACAACATACAATTAGCAGGTGTACAAAGACTAAAAGTATTGGGTGGGAGGACTAAGATCCTGTTGCTCACTCAGTCTTCCTTAGTTAAGTACTGAACACCCCCCCCCCCCCCAAGGTGGTGGCAAATTTCCCTCCGCCACACATCCAAAACATCCTCTTTTTTCTTTAGTGTTGTAATGAGATGAGCAGATGGGTTATGAACTCAGATGGGTTATGAACTGTGTTAGTCATTTGTGAAATGACTGTTTCCATCTATTAAGGCAAAACTAAATGTCTTGTGGGCTTATTTTATTTATTTGATATAAATATTATTATTGGTGATTTGAAAAGCTTCTTTAGTTCATTATGGTAACATATCACTATGTATATGTTTCTAAGCACACATACCATTAGAGCCAAAAACAAGCTAGTTTATAATTTTAGTTTGATTTTAGGACATTAGCATATTTATTTTATAATTTATAACTGTATGCTCTTTGCAGATTCATCTTGTACTAAAGATAAATTAAATTAATTAACTAGATTGATGTACACAACTACAACTTTAAACTTCGCAAATTCTGGACAACATACATTACTTTTTGGAAAAACAATCTTATGGGGAAGTTGGATTTAGACCCATAAAAGGCATTTTTTTTTTAGAAAAAATGTGAGACAAAATTAGACCAAATGTGTACACATACACATTTTCATCATCACTCAAATGCTGCTGAGGTAATTTATTTCAAAATAATTTAATGGGAAATCTGGATGAATGTGAATCATGCAAAAGGAACCAACAAGCCAAATAAGGTGGAACAAAAGACTTCACACTTTGGTTCCCATCAACATAGATGGTGTGTCGTTACTCAGCACTGAAGCAATATGTTACTGCCATTCTCTTGTTTCTTGTATGATTTCGGGGTCAAATTCCAGTTGTTGAGGAAAGAAGAAATACACATCCTAGACAACAATAAAAAAATTATTCAAAATTCTGAAAATATGGCTTCGGTTTGGCTTAATATTGCAAGTTAACAGAGAGGGATGCTAAATTGATTTTGCCTCTATTTTTTTAAAAGAAGTATACTTCAAGTTTATTTTATGATGTATATGCATGTAATGTTCAAGTATATTTTTTATTTATACTTTATGTAGTAAGTATACTAAAATCAATGTATACTAGTAGGCTAAACTTGTGTACTATTTCAATACTGCTTGAGTCTACATTGACCTACTTTTAGTATATAAAAGTTTATTTTTAAGTGTACTATAAGTGTAACAGTAGTAAACTTTGTGCACAAGATTAATCTTATGACACAGTCGCCGGCGCTACTTCCACTTTTCCTGTCATGAGTATAATGGAACACAGTTCTGTATATCATATTACATACATTTAAAATGTTTAAAATGATGTTATGACATTACTCTGGGTTCACTCAGCGGCTGCTGTGATACTTGTTGCACACTGCAGTAAGAGTAAAGAGTTTCTGCTAAAAAAAAACAAACAACCAAGGGTAATGCGGAAATGATACCATTGACAGGTGACTCCCTCACACGTCCCGGTGCCTTGGTTAAAATAGCAATTTTCTCAAGATTTACAAATAGTTGGAAACATTTGGGATATTGTAAGCACTCAACTGGACAAAATATATAACACTGACCTGGTGATTTTTAATATTTTACTGCAAAATTACTACTACAAAAATAATACCGATATACTACTATGTTTAAATGTAAACATTCATGTTTTATACTTCAAATATATGTTAAACTATACTTTAACTCATTTTATTTAACATTTTACTTAAACACTACCAGCCTGCAAAAAAATTCAGTAACGCAGAATTGGGAACAAATCTGTTTTATATCAGTATTCTGATCAATATTTTCAAACAATGTAAGTTCGAGTTTAATAAGACTGTATGTAAAACTATGTAAAAAAAAAAAAAAAATAATTCAATGCAATCAAAATATTAAACACAATATACAATCCAAGTATACATTGAATATTAATTATACTTTTAAGTATATCTCGATCAAAATATTGAGTACAAATATAGGCCAAATATACTTAGACTAGTCACTATTAGCCAGATATATACTTAAGTGCAATTTTAAGTATATTTCTGAGAAATAGGCTTATTTAAAAATTAGACTGAAAGTATATTTGTCTTATTTTTAGTTTTAAAGAAGTATGCTAATAGAACACTTGAATAAATAATATAAATAGTATTTGGTTTGTGTTTCAATAGACAGTATCTATGTGAGCTGGAAGTTCAGAACACAAAATTGTTATTGGTGTGATTCCTATGTGTTCAAAGATTGGATGTAACCGCCAAATCAGCCTGCAACAGGCATACTGGTCAAGTAAGACCAGGGCCAGATTATCCAAAGATGGAACTGGGCGAGTGCCCTGGGGCATCAGCCAATAGGGGGGCACCAAGGGATTAAGGTAATGACTTGACATTGTAGCAAAATAGCTCAGAGTGGAAATATTAATAATTATTCATAACTCATTATGATTATTCATTGTTATTAATTATGAATATTTGAATCAGTTAATGAGACTTTAATCAGTTTTAATCAGTTAACTTGATGTGGCAACATTACAATCAGTCAATCAGTTCATCCTGTGAACGCTCAGTATTGATTATTAATGATTTCTAAGAAAAGGGTATTTATCAAGGCCACAGAAAAATATTTCTGCCTTTGTATTTACAAAAGCGCTTAGAGCGCATAAAAAGATCAATCATTTAAGTGACAATTTGTTTGCAGGCAGGAAGTTAGGACAAAAGATATATTGTGTACTTTATTAACTAAATCATGGACAAGACTAAAACTAACATAAAGCACGCATCACACATACATGGTAAGATGCAAAGTTAAAGTGCTTGTGTAACCCATCCTGTTTGAACCACCCACTCCAACCAGGACCCGAACTTTGGTCCACCGAGAGGCAGATGCTCTAACAAGGAGGCTAAAGGCTGCAACACCTAGCGCCAGTAGAGCGTCTCTTGAGGACAGAGGAGTGCGGTTTACTTGCACAGTGACTACTAGCTGGCCTCTGTTACACTTGGAAGAACCAGGTCAGAACAGACGGATGAAGTTATGGAAAGAGTCTAAAACCTGGGAGAACCATCATTGATAAACTCCTTTGTCTGAACAAAGGGGGTTTAAAGTTTTACAGTCTACAGTCGCAGGAGAAAGTCTTAATAGTTGTTTTTCTGATGGTTTTGCAGTTGCAATCGATTCCTTCCATGTTGAGCAAAGGAAGGACAGTAAGACCGTGTGTCAGTCATAGGCGTGAGGGAGAAGAGTTGAGTGGATCTGTGCGTCTCTCCTTAGGAGTCTGCAAGAAGTCCCACCCTTTGTGACTGAGTTGACCAAGGGGATTTTTGAGATTTCCCAGAGGGAAATTCCTCCGTGGGAGATTTATGGCTCTTTGTTTCAAGCATGATTCACTGGGTCTGTGCCTATTTATACTCTTAATTAATGCAACAAGCACACACAGCTTCCTATGAAGAAGTAACATACATAAAAGTCTAAGTCATGAAAAAAGCATTTGTTTGATAGGAGACGAGATATATATGAGGTTACATGAATTAGTAAGTTGCTCATAAGACATGCATAAACAAAATACCAAAATACCAAGAGACTACCAATTCAGTTTAATTGTACATGCAATGTCCATTTATAGAACAGTTTTCTATAAATGAATGCAGGAAAGTCCTTTCTAAGGGCATTGGGTCTCTTTACAAAAAGAATCAATTTAGAGTCACAGCTCTCTAGAAATTCTTTTAAGTCGTAAACCAAGACTTATCTGATGGTAGCCATGGTAACAGAGAACTTCCCTGTTCTTCTGAGGGATGTTTTCACCAAACTTTGTTGGAAGAGTAAGTTTGCTGGATATTACGATCCGTCTAGGGTTAGACCGTAATAAATGAATTAAATAAAAATATGACTCCCCAGCCCAGTCGTCAGACCAAAAAAAATTAATAATTCAATAAATCCAGAATTCAAGAAGAAAAGAATAAACATTTATTAAGTAAAGTCAATTGTCATAAATTAGAAAATTAAACTAACATTTATGAAACGGATGTATAATCGTCAGGAAGACCCAAGGCCCTAAAATAACAAACAAAAAAGGGAAAACAAATAAAAATTCAAACTAACTTCCCTCGAGGTAAGAAATCAAAATCCAACAAATTACCCTAAACTACACTAACAAAACAGAGCGAACGAAATTGCAAAAATAAAAGGGCAGGTCAACCCTACAAAACATCCATTACCGAAACAAGCAAAAGAAAGATAAACATAGACTTAATTAACAAAAATCAAAAGAATCCAGAATAGCGGTCTGACGGCTGGAGAGGAGACAGGAGAAGTGCGACCGGCCCGGAATCGCAACAGCTCGTCTGCTGGAAGCGGAAGGGATGGTTTTATACCCTCATCAATTTCTACGGTCCAATCCCCACAGGAAGAGGTGGACCTTACCGCAGCTGGAAGTCCTACGTAACACAGAAGGACAACAAAGCAAACAAACAACACCAACCATTCACATAAATATATAAATAAACGGAATTACACAATTCCGTAACACCCCCCCCACTAAGAGTCAACATCATCCCTATACAGAGCGTGACAACGCATCTGCCAACACATTCTCTTTACCTTTCTTATAACAAATTCTCATTCATTAAATATAATAAATCAATTATTGTGTCTGATTTGTCTCAGTCACAACATTTAGAATATTTTTCATATAGTTTATATATTATTTAGCTGGAAGAGACAGATACAAAATGAACAGTTTGTGTACAATATATACAGAGAGAATATAAAATATATTTGCATATAAACAATTGTGATTGGGTCAGGTCACAGTGTATTTGCCCCCTTTTTTATTTGTTTTATGTATTACTTGTCATTGAACAATGTTTCTCCCTTAAAAGTTGTCTCTTTCAGAGAAGATCTTGCTTTTCCCAACATGACAAAGCCAGACCACACACGGCATCAACTACACTATCATGGCTGCATAGAAGAAGGATCCAGGTACTGAAATGGCCAGCCTGCAGTCCAGATCTTTCACCCATAGAAAACATTTGGCACATCATAAATAGGAAGATGTGACAAAGAAGACCTAAACCAGTTGAACAACTAGAAGCCTGTATTTGACAAGAATGGGACAACATTCCTATTCCTAAACTTGAGCAACTTGTCTCCTCAGTCCCACTGTTAATTTCGTTGACGAAGACTATGACGAAAAATATTCGTCATCTAACCTTTTTAACGGACGAAAACTAAATAAAAACGAAATAAAAAGTCAGATATGATGACGAAGAACGTGACGAAATATAACTGACACTTTAGTCAACGAATAAAAATGAGACGAAAATATATGGGAGGGACGAATGGAGAAGAGATCCAATCATAAGTACTCTTTTTGTGGGCCGTGTTGGGTAGAAATCCAATCAGAGCGAATCTTTGATGGTAGGTTGATCTATGCAGAAGCAGCAGAGCCATTTAAAAAAATCCGCGGCAAATGCAAGCGCAACAGCTAAACAAACGCAGCAGCAGTTACACAGAAAAGACAGAACAGAAATGTCAGAGGCCGGACAAAAACGAAGAATTGACATCTGGTCACATTTCACATATGACAACAAGGACAATCATACGCCTGTAAACCGTGTGGAGCAAAAATCGCTGGGAAAAACACCACCAACATGAAGCGACATTTACAGACGACTCATCCAGGAATACATGCCAAAGCACGCACTGCAGTTTATTTTATCAGATAAACCACCGTGTTTCCGCTAGCTCTAAACTTGGAATAAAATAGAAGCTAAAGAAAACCAAGTCTGACCTGTATTGATTAGACCAGCGTTTCCCAACAGGGGTGCCGTCTGACGTGAGCGGGGGTGCCGTGTAAAACGCACTTGCACCGCGGTTCATCTCACATCTGATGACGCATCTTTAATATGGGTTGTAACTTGAAAATAATGCTTTATGTATGTTTCTGTCGATGGATACACGTGCTGGCTCCTCAGTGATAGGCTACACTACAACAGCGATAATAAAAGAAAAACTGGCAAAACGGTTTCTCTTTGTAAACTGTGTTCAATGCATGAGTGCTGCCGTTTGTCCAGTCATTTCGCTATCCTCACCCGGGTATATTCACCAGAAGACGTGAATGAGAGCACGCACGCGCTGTGTCAAGATCTGTCATCCGAGAGCGCGCACGCGGCCCACAGCGCGCAAATATTCAGTTATCTTTCAAGTCTTGCGCTTGAACGGACAAACTCATACAAAAAGTATGTCAACATGTCCATCTTGTTAAGTATCCAAGCAGACATAGTCTGAATATGCCTTAAGTGAACTTTATACAGTCGAGAAAGACGACGCATACCCCTGTCTTAAAGGGGCAGCAACCTTTAATGTCAAAGAAAATATGAGGACTCACTGCTCTTGATTGAATAGCTTGTGTAAATTTAATAAGGATTAATCTTTCATTTAAACAGTTAAATATGTAATTATTTTACATTTGATTATTTATTCTATTTCTCTACCTAAAACTAACGTTAGACCTACCTGAAAAACAGGAAATGCATTGTTCATTTTACCAGTATCTTTGCTCAATATAATTTATTTGTGCTACTGCTTGGATTTAAGTTATTTGTTGGTATTTTCTTTATTTTTAATAGTCCTTTATTCTGTGAACATACCAAATACCGAACCGTACTGAAACCGTGAACCTAAAACGTTATACAAACCGACCCGTGAGACTAAGACTAAAACTCTAATGATATTTAGTCGACTAAAACTAGACTAAGACTAAAAGATTTCAGATGACTAAAATGGGACTAAAACTAAATGGTGTGTTATTCAAAAGACTAAGACTAAATCTGAATTTTCTGTCAAAATTAACACTGCTCAGTCCCCCAGACATTTGTAGACTGTTATATCAAGAAGAGTGGATGCCACACAGTGGTAAACATGGCCTTGTCCCAATTTTTTTGAAATGTGTTGATGCCATGAAATTTAAAATCAACTCCCCTTAAAATGGTACATTTTCTAAGTTTAAACATTTGATATGTCATCTATGTTGCATTCTGCATAAAATACTGAAATTTGAAACTTCCACATCATTGCATTCTTTTTTTTCCCCAAAGTTTTTACAGTTTCACAACTCTTTTTGGAATCGGATTTGTATACCCATACTTTATTATACAAATGTGAAGGATAATTAAATGTTGTAAAAATGTATAGGTATGACTCAATTGTAAGTTACAGTATCTTTCTTTTGTATGTGGGTCCTTTATGCTTGGTGTATAAAATTGACTTTTATTTTGACAAGAGAACAGGAACGCCTTCTGTAGTTGAAATGGCCAAGCCAGGTTTGGCAGAGGAGCATGAATATTAGGTGATCCTGTTTGGACCAAACAGATTGGTGTTTTTTAGTCTTCTCCTTAGAAGTTGTCCATGTATTAAATTATGTTTTATTAGAAAAATTAAGGAGGAACATATTAAAATGATCAATCCAATCATCATGTCATTCTAACCAGCTGTCAGCAATCAACATGTCCACCCAATCAGCACAAGTGAATGACTATATAAATACCCAGTCAACTCACCAATATTCATTGACAGTTTTTTTCAGCATCCCTTAATCTTCCTTAAACTTAACTGGTTACTTTCCTAACCAGAGATACGGGGGAGTACTCTGGGTTCGGGCTCAATACCGAGTTCGGAGCCCTCTCTTTGGAAAACACACCAAATATGCATACTAGTATGCATACTATTTACTATCTGATTATTTGTAAGTGTGAACTTGTGAAGTACCCATCCAGGTTCAAGGGCAGACTTGGGGTATTACCATTTTCCCTGAACATTTTTATTATTTTTGGGGGGCTCAAGGACTAATTGTTAAAAGTAATTCCTGGCCAAAATGAACATGATCACATGCTTTTCATTTGAATTGGGCACTTTATTTGAAATAGTCAAGAACATCCAATCTTACTATGCACGTTCTTTTAAAAAAGTTAACAAGAGTAAACTAGAAGTCCAATGACTATATTTATCAGCAGAATGCAGAAATACAATGAACAATTAATTCATGTAAACCATTTCCTATGCACATACATTTAAGTAAGTACTGTAGTTGCGCTTCATTCATTTCTTGTTTAGGGAAACTCGACTAACAGGACAGGAAGTATTTATTTGTCAGCACACGGAGGAGCTTCCTGTTGCTGCTGAACTCATACACCTTTGTCCCACTAAAGAGATACATTTTATCTGGAAGGAAAGAAAGAAAGAATTATGAAATTGTACATTTTGGACAGAATTGAGTCTTTGTATTGTTACAGATCTGTAGAAATGGAAGTTAGAAAAACCTACCGCCGATCTGGTGGGCTGCTGTAACCTCTCCAGTCACTCCTGGAAATCCATCTTCCAGACGTTTGGGATTCCCTCTGTCCATTCTCTTCATTATCTCATTATAGCTACTCAAGAATGGACATTTGACATTGTCATTTTGGAGAAAATGTTAATGGCTTTTGTTTATGATATGGCACTTGACCCACCTGTAGTAATATATGTCAAAGAAGAGCAGTGTTTTTCCCGAGGTTTTGTCGTGGACGGCAGCACTGACTTTTGTCACAGATGGTGGCAGACCAAAGCTACTGAGAGGCTTGGGATAGCCTGGCTCAACACCGTGGCTGTTAAAAGCCCAGACGTTTTTACCTATAAATAAATAAATAAATAAATATAGGCCTTATATATATGGGAAGGAATTAATCTAGATTAAAATGGCTCATCTGAATTCTGCCGAAGGCATTCAGAATGTGTGTGCTACCCAAATAATAGCGTTTTCATGGAGCACTGTAATTGGTTTAAAAGTCAATCCAAATGAAAATGCTCCATTTAAACATCTAAATCGGGAAAAGAAATGGCCAAACCGAATGAAATTGTAATCGGTTTCATAGTGGGGGGATAAACCTTTTCATGAACTGATCAAACGAAACATTTCACCATGTAAACGACCTGTCCCGATTACTTTTCAGTGTGCATCTTTAGATGGCATGATATACAGGGAGTGGCGCGCTCTTTAGCAGTGGTGAAGGCGCGCTGTGTGCCACTGACAGCAGGCTCATGTTGACAAGACAGGAAAGTTAATTTTTCTGAGGGGTAAACATTTTATTTTGTAAGAAGTTATGAAGATAATATTATTCCATGGTTGGAATAATGACAGACACAGCCTGGCTACACCATTTCATCTTGACAGCGTTGTCCAAGGCACTTTTTACCTCAACTGTGCCTGACAGAAGAATACATTTTTCTGAGGTGATTATTACACTTTACAACAAATAAATAGCTTTTATAAAACCGTATAAGTCCTGGTGACCGTTGAGAATTGCTATGGCAACCGTGAAAACATTCCAGCTGCTGGAGAGGACACAGCATTGACATTTCAGATGCGGCAGACAAACTGTGCAAATTTCACAAGATGATTCCAACTGATAGTCAGTGGTCTATGGTCAGCACGTAAACCCCAGATCAGTTTTAGATAACGTCTCAAGTAAACATTCCACTGAATCTTTCAATCTGAATGACAAAAAAGTTTGCGTTTAGGTGGTACTCGAGACTGGAAGAACTCCTAATGTTACACTAAACTAATTCTGCATTGCCCAAGGTGCAAACAACCTTAGTCTTGTCGAGGTTTCCATATTTGGGAAGCTTCTTAAAAAAGCAAACTCAGCGACTTCATAGCTGCATCCATGTTAGCACGTCACGTTTGATGTGGTGGTAATTTCACACTAGGCATATACACAGGTTCGAAGATTCGTTCTCACCCCCTACAGTGCAATTCGGCTAGGTACACATCCGCGCTAAAATATCAAAGTGGAAGTAATCATAGCTTCCGTAGTATAGACTCAGCTCCCAACCCAACTTTGAGTATAGATTAACAGCGATATTTTTTTATCGCCCGATAAGAGTCTCACGTTAATGCAGCATGTTAACACCAATAACGGCCCACCACTAATATATTATACACACACACACACACACACACACACACACACACACACACACACACACACACACACACACACTCACCTAAAGGATTATTAGGAACACCTGTTCAATTTCTCACTAATGCAATTATCTAATCAACCAATCACATGGCAGTTGCTTAAATGCATTTAGGGGTGTGGTCCTGGTCCGGACAATCTCCTGAACTCCAAACTGAATGTCAGAATGGGAAAGAAAGGTGATTTAAGCAATTTTGAGTGTGGCATGGTTGTTGGTGACAGAAGGGCAGGTCTGAGTATTTCACAATCTGCTCAGTTACTGGAATTTTCACACACAACCATTTCTAGGGTTTACAAAGAATGGTGTGAAAAGGGAAAAACATCCAGTATGCGGCAGTCCTGTGAGCAAAAATGCTTTGTTGATGCTAGAGGTCAGAAGAGAATGGGCAGACTGATTCAAGCTGATAGAAGAGCAACTTTGACTAAAATAACCACTCGTTACAACCGAAGTATGCAGCAAAGCATTTGTGAAGCCACAACATGCACAACCTTGAGGCGGATGGGCTACAACAAGACCCCACCGGGTACCACTCATCTCCACTAAGGCTGTTGGTGGTGTAATGGTGTGGGGGATGTTTTCTTGGCACACTTTACCTTTGAATAGGAAAAGTATTTTTTCAGGATCCTCGTAAGCAGCATCAATGTTGTCCGGGGCGTTGGGCCACACATTCTTGATTAGATATCTCGTCATTTCCGCTCGATGTGGATACCTACGCCAGACAAAGCTGCACACACACACACATACATACATCATATATATATATATATATATATATATATATATATATATATATATATACATACATACATACATACATACATACATATATATATGTATATATAAAATATATATATATATATATATATATATATATATATATATATATATATATATATATATATATGTGTGTGTGTGATTTTTATTTGTTTTATGTATTACCTGTCCTTGAAGAACAATGTTTCTCCCTTAAAAGTTGTAACTGCATCCAATATCAAGTTAGGGTCACAAACATTAGAAGTTGATGGTGTTGGACTTGGTGTGATTGTGGTTGTGTCTTCGTTTGGGCCTTGAAAAAATACCACATAGTTAAAAAACAAACAAACAAACAAAACAGTATGTTTCACTCTTGAAGATCATATTACCATAGAGTGACTGAATCCCTGTAATGTCATCAGAGGGCAGAGAGAAACGTTCTGGATCTGTGAAACTGTATGTGGGAAACATCAGAGCGCCAGGAACATTGGAATGAGAAAGACCCAAAGAGTGACCTAATTCATGGGCAGCCACCAAGAACAGGTCATAACCTACAGAGAAATAAAGTGCCACTTTAGAGTTTTAGTTGAAATCAAAGTGACTATTAAGATGAATCTCTGAAAACTGCATTTAATAAAACTAAAGGCACAAAACAAAAAAAGCTACATTACATTTAGCTTTTGGTGTGTGGAAAGTGAAAACTTCATCATCATCGAAATGTGCATCTCCACCGATTCCAGGTGAGGGTGCGAAAGCATGAGCCAAAATGCCTTGTGGTCCGTCAAATGGGTAAGCATCACCATGATCTGTAGGAAAGAGTTTGGCATATATATATATATATATATATTATAATTCGATTTTGGAAATCAAATGAACCTGAGCTTTATTTTTAAGAAATTTCAGTTGCATTCAAGGATGTAACAATTCACTAGTTTTCTTCTCTTACACATACGTAGTTATAGGTTTCATATATTATTATTACAACAGTAAGTTCGAATGAGGTTTACATGCACAGCTCTACATCCATTACATTAGCAAATATACAAAAGGGAAACCCACAATCATGCTTTGTGCTTGCAATTGATACTAACCCCAAATCAAGTTAACTGTACTGTTAGATTTAGATTTTATTTTATTTAATTATGACTGTGACTAGTCAAACAGTCAGAGCTACAATTGGGACTGTTGCTGATTGCTGGCTGCCACTTAGATGACGCTGTTCGCCGTTCGCCGTTTTTTCCCCGCTTCTCTGCTGTTATTGTTTGAATTGTTGTGGTTGCTTCTGGTTTGAAGGACATTTGATGTTGCTAGCTGCGGCTGCTCTCTCTTCTGGGTGTCGGCTGGTCACTGGTGGTCTTCCTCAGGCTTGAACTGCATGATGGCTGAGGTTGGCGGTTGATTGGCGGTTGATTGGCGGCGTTTGCACCGGCCCGGCATCATCAGCGTCCGGAATGATGTTGAGATGTTCTGCTTCTCGGCTGCATCGCTGTTCCATCTTGCATTGCGGCCGTGGAACGGCATGGTCTTCTGCGCCGACCCCGGTGTGTCCACAGAAGTGCCCAGAAAACTTTGTTTGCCTCCTGCATGCTGCTGCAGCGATCGCCTCCATCTGGTCTTCAGCTGCGCGTGTCATGGGACTTATACATGGGAATATGCAGCAATAGAGGGAATGCATCAACGTCACTTTCCCGCCGGAACACGCCCCCCTCAGCCGGGGCTGAGTGGCAGAAGAGCTGCAGCGTGACTGCAGTTACTAGAGGAAATCGTGAGTTGAGCAAACAATTATCAGTTTAAACTAAAGTTTGGGCTCGATATAGTGGTCCTTACAACTTACCACAGATTCAGTGATCCATGGATAATGACATGAAGCCAGGAATCGTGTTTTCCTGACATTTTTATGAGCCTGATTTCAACATGATTATATATAACTGATCAGTCATCACATTTTTCGAGTGAATCCCGCTTGTATATGTGGATGGGTCAGTGTATTGAAGTGTGTATGTGGCCGCTTGTTACGAATGGAAAACAAAAGTTTTATTCAAATTCTGAATATATATTAATAAAAAATAAATAATAATTATATTGCCCAGACAGCGCGCAAAGAGTGCTCCCGTTATAAGCACTAAAAGCTGTCACTCATTCAATAAACCCAATCTCACAAAGTTCTGCAATGAAGCTGGTATACATGAACATCTTATTTCCCAGTGTCTGCACTTACAAAGGGGAGCGTGTTAACACAGGACCTGGACAAACACTCGAGCGGTCAGTGGATTCCAAGTTCAACACCTGTGATTGGCCAATTCCGTTGTAGATATCTACAAACATGTCCGTGATTGGCTACATTACTCACCGAAGCGAAAACGCGTTGGAAATGTAATCATTTTACGAGTGCAAATACAGATACACACTTGATCATTTGCTAGCTCCTTTTCGCTAATAATATGCTATTATTACGAATTCTTACAGAGGATTACAGATCCTAGACAAGCAGTTATGGGCAGCTTTTCCCTCTAAAAGCAGAAGCAGCAGCAGGTTGGTGGTTTGAGTGATAAAATTACACGCTATTATAAAGTCTTTCTCAAGCTCAGAACAGCGATGTCTATTGGGTCCGTGGACAAGCCTCCCCTACCCCCCCCTCTGGCACCGGGACTGGTTTTGTGTGTTTTGCATTAACACTGTAAACCATGCTGTAAACCAGTGCTGCCTCTCAGTCTTTTTGCCACTCAGTAGGGCGTAATAGCAAGCGCTCTAGCTGACGGTGATGCCATGTGCATTCCCTCTATAGAGCCTCTAGCATTGGGAGAAATGTAAAACATGGAGTGGACCACAGTGTACTGTGGATCTCACAGAGACTTCCACCATCAGCTCTGTTTTCTGTTCAGTAAAGCTTTTATGTGTTGATGTTTTTTATTAATCTATATCTTTACTTTTTATTCATTTTTTGTTATTTTTCCCTTTTCCATTGTTGCATTTTGAGATTCTTTGGAATGAAAAGTGCATTATAAATAAAATCTATTATTAATTAAAATCTATTAATAAAATAATGTTTATATTAGAATAAATAATGAAGTTTCCTTTTAATTAAAGTATTTTTATTTCAGAAATCTGGCAAATGTTTCAATGAATGATTGTATGAAAAAAAAAAAAAAAAAAAAAACGATCATGCACAATAATTTGATCGATTATTGGCCAGCACAAACAATTCAAGATTTAAAAGTCATTGAAGAAAACAAGTGAATTCAATTTAGTTTAAAGTAATTAAGCAAAACGAAAAGTACATGGTTCATAAAGAAAATATGAACACAAATAAAGGGATGGAGGGAACATACCTCTTGTAACAAAGGAGATCATGATGTCTGCTGTGCCGCTGTTGATACGGGTAAATGTCAGAGGAGTGACATCTGCCCACAATTTTAGAGCCCTTTTGATGGAATCATCCACCTCTGCTTCTGACAGGTCAGGGGTGTAGTTCACAAGCCTGTGGAAAGGTCCATATTCTAGCTGGTCTTTTTTCTGTGTGACAAAGAGAGCTGATCATACACACCTGTAGGTGAGCGTGTTGGTCGACCATTTGGGTCCGTCTCCAAAGGTGGAGAATGCAGCAACATCTGGAACTCCACAGCGGGGCTTCTTCATCACCTCTAGTGTTTCTTTGTCCAGCGTTCCAGTGACCTTGAGGCCAAAAAACTCCTGCATCTCTTTCAATTTCGCAGTCATTGGATCCAGCTCTCGTAATCCAAAGCCAAAATCAGGTTTTTTTTCTACTTTAGATACCGAGCTAATTTCCGATTTATATTCCAGTTCGTAGAAGCTCTTCAGGTAACTCTAAAGACAATATAACATAATTATTGAAAGAATTAGGCCTATAACAATACACAAAACAATCAACAAGCATATATAAAAAAAACAAACCTCTGCAATGTCATAATCATCATTGGGTGTTACAATTGGTACTGCGTGAATAACAAACACCAGGTTCGCAAGAAGACACAGCTGGCGGTGAATCCTCCTCATGTTGAGTTGCTTCTTAAGATCTTGAGCTTTACTTCTGATTGCCAAGCGTCTGATTAAGACTTATATACTCTTAAAACTGTGAGGTGTTGAGCAACGGGTGAAATTATCAGCCATAAACTTCTGTGAGTAACCCATCAAACTGACAGGCAAGACAATAATAACAGGGTTTTCAACTTTCTTGACATAGCCTTTTCCTCCTCGCCCAGATATTTGTGTTATTTTTCTTCCTCATGCTTTTATTTAACGGCAACATTTCTAAGCGTTTCTATGTATTATAAACAAAAACAAGGGCAACATGGTAATGATATTTGGTTAAAAAAAAATAATGCTTTACTGGACTGTTATTCAACTTAAAATGATTAAATAATATAAAATCCAAAATACCCCCTGCCTCACTGCTAATAACAAAATCAGGAAGAAAGTATATATTTCTTTTTAATAAATGTGATAGTTATAACAGGGAAAAACATTTTTTTTTTTACCTTAACTATATGCATATTATTAAATATAATCTAGCATAAATTATATGCAGCATACATTATGAGATAGCTAATACATAACTGTATCTTCTAGGTAAAATAAAAAAGAACATATATTATGAATTACTGTAAATGACAATATACACATACATATACATAGATACATACATATATACACACACATACACACACACACACACACACACACACACACACATATATATATATATATATATATATGTGTGTGTGTGTGTGTGTGTGTGTGTGTGTGTGTGTGTGTGTGTGTGTGTGTGTGTGTGTGTGTGTGTGTGTGTGTGCGTGCGTGTGTGTGTGCGTGTATGTGTATATGTATGTATCTATGTATATGTATGTGTGTTTGTATATATATATATATATATATATATATATATATATATATATATATATATATATATATATATATATATATATATATATATATCATTTAAATACATTTAAACCACCTCCTCTAATATCCTTAAAAGGATAATCATGACTTTATTTACTTATAAAATAGTATGTTTTAGAGTATTTCAAAGGAAATCAATAGTAAACCCACAATTTTGAGAGGAAAGCTTGACATGTGTGCAAAGAGTGAGGTGTGCTTGGGGTGTTATGAAAGATCTGCAGGTAACTGCAATCGTCACTCTTTATTGTCAGATGGATGAGTAATATTTTATAATTAATGAACAAATGATGACTGAGGCTTTCTAATAATAATGCATATGCACCACAATACAGTCATGAAAGTGGTCCACGTGGCTTGTGCAGTATATATTCTTCTGAAGCCTTATAGTTCTGTTTCTAAAATCTTAATATTTTGTATTATTATTATTTAACCTTTATGGGGAACCAAATAGTTGATGGGCCTTAATAACTTCCATAGTATTGACAACAACAACAAAAAAAGTCAATTACTTTTTGGTTACAGACATTCTTCAAAAGATATTATTTTGTGCTTAACAGAAGAAAGAATTTCATACAGGTTTGAGATAAGTTGAGGGTAACTAAATTATGACAATTTTCATTTTTAGATGAACTATCCCTATAAGAACGAATTCTTATTGACAAAAACAGCCTGGCAGGAGAATAACAAGCTCCTGGATAGACATGGGCTATAATGAAAATTATGGGTGGTGGAATTATATATATAAAACGAATTAACTGAAGATTCAAATGAGTCAGTAGGACACCAAAGTGGAGATTCCGGATTTGTGTAACAAATGGAGAATGTTGAAGGATACATTTTAAACTGTCATTAAATTAATGGTACATTGACATCGCCCTTGAAAACAGTTGAGATGTCATTTGTTTTTATCACAAAAACAGGAGTTTCTTCTTTTTTAGGTGTGTAGGAAATGTTTCTTACCTTAAACATGTTGACAAATAACATGGACATGACAAGATTGAAATATATATATAATGATGACACTCAGCTATATATAAAAAACAACCTCATTTCCACTCTGTCATCTCTGAGCTCCTGTCTTGAGGATATTAAGGCATGGATGAAGGCAAACTTCCTACAGCTAAATAGCTCCAAAACAGAAGCTATTTTAGTGGGTACCCCACACCAGGTCCAGTCATCACCTATAACGCACCATCCCTTCCCTGGTCAAAACATTCCAATTTCATCGACAGTCACTAACTTGGGAGTAAGATTTGATGCTCAACTCACATTTGAAGCCCACATACAACATCTGTGTAAGATCTCCTTCTATCATCTCAGGAACATTGCTAAACTCCGTCCCACACTTAGTCTGTCAGATGTTGAAAAACTTGTCCATGCTTTTGTATCATCCAGGCTGGACTACAGACACGCTCTCCATTTTGGGATTCCTGGCCAAAGTCTACAAAATATGACAATACATTCAGAACAGTGCTGCCAGGATCCTAATGAGGATAAGAAAATATGACCATATCACACCCATCCTTCACTCGCTCCACTGGCTCCATGTTTCATACAGGATTAATTATAAAATCATCTTACTTACCCATCAATGCATCCACGGAAACGCACCCCCCTAAGGAACTACTCGTCGCAACACAAAACTCTTCATGCAACCTCCGTTCTGGAAACAAAGCTCTTCTTCAACCATCCAGAACTAAGCTCCGCACTATGGGGGATCGAGCCTTCTGCTCAGCCACACCACGTCTTTGGAATTCCCCTCCAGAAAACCTAGGGGCTCCTCAAGCAATAGACTCTTTTAAGAAAGAACTAAAAACCTTTCTTTTTAAACAAGCATTTTTTACTTTTTGCTAACTTTTTTTTTTTTTTTTTTTTTTTAAGTGTTCTTTCCGGTTTTTAATTTTGTTTTATGTGTAGCACTTTGGGATTGTTTTTAACTATGAAAAGGGCTTTACAAATAAAATGTATTATTTTTATTATTATTATAAACTTGAATGCTTATTGGATTTAAGCATATCAGGTGATGTGTATTTGTGTACTGAGTGAGGGTGTGGCCTAAGGAGATCAACACCGTATATTAAGGTGTGCATAATTATTAGGTGATTAAATTGTCCTCGCATGACAATAGATTTCTTGCTGCTGTCATTCTGATAAAGAAGGGTTCCTCAAATCCAGTCCTCGAGGGCCACTCTCCTGCAGAGTTAAGTTTAAACACTTTTACAGTTTAAACTCACCTACCTGAATTTCCCCAGTTACTCTGCCCTACAAAGGCAAAAGACCTTAACTCACTGGAGTGTGGAACTGAGAAAAATGACTTTAAAGATTTTTTGTTGTCCAGCCAAATTAGTTATAGGTAGGACAATGGAAATCTGGCATTTAGATGTTTTAGTAATGACAATTATCTACATACACTTTTTTTTTTACTCAAACTTGACTTTTGACCCCTATTTTGAAGTTACGGCACTCTGCCTTTGTATTGTCTGCAAAAAATGTGGAGTCATGCCAAGGCAAAAGGCAGTAACTTCCATATTATCAATATTTGGTTGCTGATCACCATTTGCAAAATCAATATAGTAACACCTTTATAAAATCTTATGATCATGGCATTTATTTTGGATGATTTACAATTAATTATAGCCATCTTATTATTATTAAGGACACAATACCTCTAGTAAAGAGAATCTTCATTGGTGTGCAGCAAAACTTACAGGTTGATAGGTGACACTGAATTATATGAACAAGATAAGATTATTTCTAATGAGTAAACATTTGCATATATAATGCAAAGATATAAAAAATAGAACAAATAAAAAATCTTGTAAAAATACATGTGATAAATAAGACAAATAGCAAACAGTGCCGCTGGTTAATCAAGGGTTAAGTTTGGCTATCACGCTATTATATTTTGGCTAATGACAGCGCTGACTGGATCGGATTGCCCATTCATAGGCTAAACAGAGTAATTATTTATTGCAATATGTTTTTAATGTTTTTATCTAGTAAAAAAAGATACAATAGGCTACATAGCTTATACTTTTACATCTTTGAATGAAAATCGCCTCCCAGCTGGCATTCAACTGACATTAAACGTTTAAATGTAGTTGAAATAATGTCAGTTTATGAAAAAACATTGTTTCAACGTCAAAACAACGTTGAACACCAAATAGTTGAATTGGTGTTGTTAACTCACTAAGAATTCAACATAGAAATATCAACAAGTTTTGAGTTGTACGTCAAATCAACATTATTTTTACAACCATGACTTTTAAAATTTTTGTTGAAATATCTTAGTAGAAAAATAACGTTGGAACAACGTCCAAACAATGCTGATCAATTAACTGTTGAAAAAGAGTTGATACATGAATTATGATACAACGTTGAAATATCAACTCTGAATTAAACGTTTGTTGAGCACTTTCTACATCTTATGGCTTACTTTGACAGCAAGTCCGATTGATCATTTTGGTTAGTCATTCCATACAAGAACAATATATGCAGTGGCGGCTGGTGAAAATATTATATGTGGGGCTGTTTGTGTGGGGGTCTGGGGATATACATTTCCCCCATACAATTTTAAATTTTGTAGATGTGATTTCCTGCATTCTGGTGCATTTTAATTTTTATATATTAAGTTGTATATATTAAGTTAATTTTTATATTATGTGGTCTCTTAATTTTTCTTCCAGAGCTATATATATATCCTACACAGCTCTGGAAAAAAAATTAACAGACCGCTTAAAATTAAAAAAATAACACACAAACATACACACACACACATAGACACACATATGGACGGACACACACACACACACACACGAATACAAGATGTATGGCTTGATTGGAGGACGGCGACTGTCCATCACACAAAGGCCAATAGGCTCTGACGGTTCCACACAACACCTGCTTGCGCGTGCGCGAAGTGGGTCTGTGTCGTCATCGTCAGCCTCGCAGGTTCTCTGACCTGGACCGATTCGACTGAATTTGGGCATAACAGCTCAGACGGTAAGCAAAGTTTTTGAAGTCACATTTTATAACTAGAAAATTCCTAAATAAATGTTGAGTGTGCCTGACTCTGGTCCATATACGTATTGTGTTAATTAATTATGTGTTTATATGGGCAGACTAACGTAGTTTAACCGCGAACCGGAGTTACTCTTATCTTATCTGTGTGTGTGTGTGTGTGTAGACGTATGGGCAGACTAGTTTAACCGCGAACCGCCGTTAGTCCGTCGTTCCACCGGCGTGTATGTGTGTACGCTCCATGAAGCTAACGTTATACATATTAGATCAGTTTGAATGTTTTTGTCTTGTACTACCGTTACCCAATCAGGGAGAGGCATAAGAATATCTATACATCTTTAGCACGTCACATTCTTCTTTCTTCTTTTTCCAGAGATTTGGACCTGAAAGTCTCCTTTAACGTTAAGTTGTCCCCATACCTAACCCAACCATCTATTTGAATCTGAAAGTAACTAACCCTTAACTTTTTTTTTGTTACATTTTTGTAAAATTTAAATACAGGTTTATGTGGAAGACTTTTTATATATAAAATGTATATAATAATTTCTGATCAAATTATTGCATTTATGTTTGAATGATTCGTTTTTGACTTGAAACAGTTGCATATTAAACTTAAATTTAGCTTATCCTTCCTATTTTGTTGGTTTTGGGAGGCGTGTTAGGGTGCGTTCACACTTGTAGTTCGGTTCGTTTGGGTCCGGACCAAAAAACAAAAACAAACATAATAGTCCTGGTCCGCTTAGCGTTCACACGGGCATTTTTAACAGCGAACCTAAAGTTACCGAACCAAAGGCACAGGGAGACGCTCACAACCTGATTGGTCGGTTTATATGACGTAGGAGCTCGTTTACCGAACAAGCAAAACAATGCTGTGTGCGGATTACACGCGCGGGCATTTTATGCGTGTACATATGGCATTAATTTTTACCAGAGAACTCATGAAGAGCTCATGAAATGTTCACAACATTCAAAACAACGCTGTGTGCTGGATTAAACGCGATCATTTTATGCGTCTAACACATATGGCATTATTTTTTACCAGAGAAATTAATGAAGAGCTCATGAAATGTTCAAAACAATGCTGTGTGCTGGATTAAACGCGATCATTTTATGCGTGTACATGTGGCATTATTTTTACCCGCTGAGAACTCATGAAGAGCTCATAAAATGTTCAAAACATTCAAAACAGCAGCAGTATT
Source organism: Pseudorasbora parva (assembly GCF_024679245.1). Classification (NCBI taxonomy): domain Eukaryota; kingdom Metazoa; phylum Chordata; class Actinopteri; order Cypriniformes; family Gobionidae; genus Pseudorasbora; species Pseudorasbora parva. Next base: position 27,879,092 of record NC_090194.1, on the reverse strand, counting down.
TCCTCCGTTGTGCAAAAGAGACGGCCGTTCTGTCGTCTGTACCTGCTAATAATGGGCAACACAGGAACTTTGATGAGAAGAGCCAGGTATGCTTTTTGTGTGTTTTTTCTAGCATTTTCGAAACATGCTCGTCGGACCAAATATTGATGAGGCTCTTCCTCGTTGCTCTACGTTTGCCCTCTAACGTTAAAGTTACTCATTTTGGATACACCGATCTTTCCGCGTTGTCAAATCAGCTGCATTATGCGTCGCATCTTGTGACATTATACATCCGGTTTTTGGTCCGTTTACATGTCTTTGGTTCGTGTTGCGTTCATATATCAATCGAACCGCACCAGAGTTCGTTTGGAAACGGACCGAGACCCATCTTTTTAGCGGTCTCGGTCCGCTTATTTGGTGCGCACCAGGGTTCGGGTGGCAGCGTTCACATATGTTCAAATGAACCGCACTAACCGAGCAACCGCACCAGGGTTCGTTTTAATCGAACCAAACATGACAAGTGTGAACGCACCCTTAGAGTGGGATTCTGTAGGTGGTCCTCAGAAAAAAAATTGGAAGATAAAGTGGTCCTTGGGCTGAAAAAGTTTGAGAAACACTGTGTTAAATTGATAGTAAAGGAGATTTATATTATTTGAAAATATGTTTTTATTTTGAATAAATGCAGTTCTTTTAAACCTTTTATTCATCAAATATATTAAGCAGCAGAACTGTTTCCAACACTCATAATAAATCAGAATATTAGAATGATTGCTGAAGGATCATGTGACGGTGAAGGAATGATACTGAAAATTCAGCTTTTCACAGAAATAAATTGTAATTTAACATATAATAAATTGAAAACCAAATATTTAAATTGTAATAAGATCACAATATTACATTTTTTTCCTGTATTTTTGATCAAATAAATGCAGGCTTGATGAGCAGAAGAAACTTTGTTCAAAAACATTACACATAGTAATGTGTCCAAACTTTTATATAATAAAATACTCCATTCTGGGCTTTAGACTAACTTCTCTACCTGAAGCAAGGGTTACTACCAACTGCCTTTTGTTGCTCGCTCAAGCACATGATTATCAATGACTTTGCATGTTGATCAATACTAATTTATATACTTTGATCATTGGCAATGCCACAAAAGTTGATATTTGCTAAATATTTTAATTTGAGAGAGTAGTGTTTGCTAATACTGATCTGTTTTTTTTGTTTTTCTCATCAGATGCGGTCTTGAGCTTAAAGCCAATGAAAGTAGACGAATACATGGCCAAAGACTTGAAATATGCACCTGAGAGGACTGGTGGCGGTAGCAGAAAGAAGTAACAAGAAAGGAAGACTTAACCAGCTGTGTTTAATGTTGCCCAATGTTTGGGCCGTTTTTTTTAAAGGTTAAAAAAAGCTAGTTCACCCAAAAATGAAAATTCTGTCATTTACTCCTCACCCTAATGTCGTTCCAGACCCGTAAGACCTCCATCTTCAGAACACAGTTTAAGATATTTTATATTTACTCCGAGCTTTCTGTCCCTCCATTGAAAATGTATGTACGGTATACTGTCCATGTCCAGAAGGACCAGAAAGATAATATCATCAAAGTAGTCCATATGTGACATCAGTGGGTTGGATAGAATTTTTGCAATGAAAGCAATGAAAATACATTTTGGTCCAAAAATAACAACAACATAAAAAGTGACAGTATACCGTACATACATTTTCAATGAAGGGACAGAAAGCTCTTGGACTAAACATAAAATACCTTAAACTGTGTTCCGAAGATGAACGAAGGTCTTACGGGTGTGGAACGACAAGGCGAGTGATTTAAAGGGTTAGTTCACCCAAAAATGAAATTGATGTCATTAACTCCTCCCCCTAATGTTGTTCCACACCCGTAAGACCTCCGTTCATCTTCACACACAGTTTAAGATATTTTATATTTTAGTCCCAGAGCATAATGCAGTATGCACAATACTGTCCATGTCTAGAAAGGTAATAAAAACATCATCAAAGTAGTCCATATGTGACATCAGTGGGTTAATTAGAGTCTCTTGAAGCATCCAAAATACATTTTGGTCCAAAAATAACAAAAACTACGATTTTATTCAGCATTGGCTTCTCTTCTGCATTTGTTTTCAAACCTCAAATAAAGATTCAAACAGCCATGAATCAATGATTCGGATTGCTACAATGCTCTGGGACTAAAATATAAAATATCTTAAACTGTGTTCTGAAGAGGAATGGAGGTCTTACGGGTCTGGAATGACATTGGGGTGAGTCATTAATAACCTCAATTTCACTTTTGGGTGAACTAACCCTTTAATGACAGAATTTTTGGGTAAAGTAAAAGTTTGACATGTGTACAATTGATGTGAAAGGTTGGCACAATTGCAGCTATGTAATAAAGCATGTTTCCTACGTCAGTGAAATGTCTTTATTAATCTTCTTCCTGGTCTTCCTTTGACCAATTGGCTTCTTCCAAGCTGACTGTGCGTGTTTGCAAACTTTGTGTTTATGTATCCATTTCAAGGTGTTTGGTGTTACTGTTGAACACATCAATACTTCAGTGAAAACAGTTTAACAAAAACTATGTTGAAAAGCAGGACTTTATAGTGACGTTGAAATTTCAACGTTGATTGGATTTGCAAAATCTAAACTTAAATCAATGTTGGCAAATTCACCTATGTTGAGAAACATGACGTCGGAATGACGTTGCCATTTCAACGTTGATTAGATTTGCAAAATCTAAACTAAAATCAATATTGTTTCAATGTTGGCAAATTCACCTATGTTGAGAAACGTGACATTGGAAAGACGTTGCCATTTGAACGTTGATTAGATTTGCAAAATCTAAACTAAAATCAATATTGTTTCAATGTTGGCAAATTCACCTATGTTGAGAAACATGACGTCGGAATGACGTTGCCATTTCAACGTTGATTAGATTTGCAAAATCTAAACTAAAATCAATATTGTTTCAATGTTGGCAAATTCACCTATGTTGAGAAACATGACGTTGGAATGACGTTGCCATTTCAACGTTGATTAGATTTGCAAAATCTAAACTAAAATCAATATTGTTTCAATGTTGGCAAATTCACCTATGTTGAGAAACGTGACATTGGAAAGACGTTGCCATTTCAACGTTGATTAGATTTGCAAAATCTAAACAAAATTCAACGGTTATCCAACACTGGCACCTGACGTTGATTCAACAGTGGCTCAATGTTAAAATGCCAGCTGGGCTAGCCTAAAAGGACAACTTTTAGATTGATGTGAACGACAGGAATAATTCTCAGAATGCTTGTGGATTAAACATCTCCGATGACGTTCAATGCCATGGATTTTATCGGGTTTACAAGAAAAGGTAGGATATATGCATATAATTGCGAACTGTTACTAGCCTACTGATTGTATGCGTGGTCGCACGCTGTCACTGCATTCGAGTAGCCTACACACACTCGTGCAGTGGGCAGCCCCAGACTGCCTGACAGCGCGCTGAGAGAATATTCTGCATTATGAAAACATGTATGACAGTACACAGGCTACACCGTAACTCAAACGCGGCAAACTTTAATAGACATTAATACAAAGGCGGGACACCATAACTGCATGTCGGTACCGTAACTTAATTTTGACGCATGGCTAAACAAAGGCAGAGTACCGTAACTCAGTTTGAGTGTTCTAAAACCAAGGCAAAGAGCGGTAACTGCTGTTACGGTGTTCTGCCTTGGTTTCTCCTGAGCTTTTGGAAGTTACTGTTCAGACAATCCATAATTTTCTCGAAAAAACAACATAATTGACTAACGATATTTATCCACATGATAAAGGAGGTCTTGAAAGTCCCAAAAATGTCAATAACTCATTTTCGACCAAAAACGAAGTTACGGCCTTTTGCCTTTGCACGGCAGTACTCTGAAGACCTTATTTAGGTGTGTTTGACTAGGGTTGGAATTAAGCTCTGCAGCTCAGAATCCTGCAGATAATCTTGCCAGAAAGCATTACTCCCGCTCTTGGAATGAATGATCTGAGAGAGATTCTCCACATAATTTGCTATTAAGGCTTTTTCAGCCTTTACTAAAAGGCTTTTTAACTGAAGTGGGTATCTTTGGAGAACATCGGGACACCCAGAGACTTCTCTGAACCTATAAAATGGAAACAAGTGTGTATTACAAATGTGACTTGAAAGCTGTGGCGCGTGTTTTCATGTTTAATTAAGTGAGTTCCCACAATGAATTCCAGATAGGACAAATTAAACTTCACTTGTGCTGGTGCCCTATAACATGGTGGATTTCAATCATTAACATTTTCATATAACAGTTGGTTTCTCTCCCTGCAAGTGACTGAATTATTTATTTATTTATCAAAGAATACACTTGTTTGTTCACCTTGACAGTTTGAACATAATTGTTTCCTTTAATTTATTTAGTTTCAGTATTTTCCTTGTTGTTCAATTGGTTGTTAATTTCATTTAGTGGATTTTTTTCCACATTTTGTTCAGATATAATGTGATTATTTGGAAAAGTCAGTGTTGTATTGCCAGACGTACTCTATGGCCATACCCCCGGTTTTTGTGAAACGTCACCATGATCTTGAACCCCTGTATTTCTGCCAATTTACCACCAAAAAACTCTCTTTAATTTTTATGCCGAAGGAACAATTACTATATAGGTGTTCAGATATAAACATGCCTTTCAAAAGGTACATGAGGCTGGAAGACCTTAAATGGGCCCTTAAAGATGCAAATTTTGTCCTTGATTTAATGTAGACAGAGTCGAAAAACTCCAGAGTAAGCCCTCCTTTGTGCACAGCACCTTCAGATATTCCATAGTCATCAGTAAACTTAACATTCACCTTCTTGGGCGAAAAATTGGATCTGCCCATTGCTCTGGTTGTTCCATCCCACACATCTCTTCTTATGATATTTAAGCATACAATACTGTCATTATATACTCTAGAAGCAATTATTGCCATTATTCTTTCTAAAGTCATATTTAAATAATAATAAACAATAAAACAATACAACATAGTAAACAAATGGTAATTCATCCATTGATAATGGAAAGAAAAAATATTTTACCTTTTTCACATTTTATACCATGACTTTAAAATATAATACAAAATTATAACCATATTACAAATATTGTTGACAAAATGTCTGGATAATATAAATATACATTTAAGTTAGGTGGCAGCCTGCTTATTTATTCATCCTGCATTATAAATAAAAATAATTACATTTTTATAAAATATCTTCTACTGACCGCTCACTTGTGCTGGACTCTAAGGCCTTTGAAATGGCTTCCTGGAGATCAGCGTCATCTGAGATGTATTCTTCCTCAAACAGGCCAAGGTATGTACTAAAACGTTAAATATCATTATTTATATCCTAGATTGTTGAGGTATGAATGTATGATGTTAACACAGACATTACCACAGGGCAGAGAACTTCCATGAATAACGAATGTTCTCAAATTGACAGTGGAGTATTTAAGGCTGCGTTTACACTTGGTATTGACATGTGATTCATTATCACTGTGATTCATTATCAGTCAATCAGGACAAAGCACATTTACATTGGTTCCCAACAAGTGGTCACTATATCTGGATAACGTCTCAGGTTACATATGTCGAACTCCTACTTTTTTTTTTACATTTACGCATTTGGCAGACGCTTTTATCCAAAGCGACTTACATTGCATTCAAGGAACACATTTTACTCTCAGGGAATATGTAACCATGGTTCCCTGAGAGGGAACGAGACACTGCGTCGGAACGCTGCGGGAACGCCTCTGCGTGACCGTGTCATGAAGCACTTGTGAAATCAGTCCAATGGCGTGACGGGATGTAAAAGGCGGGTGACGTCATTGACCAGGAAACTATAAAGCACCCCTGACCCAAACGATGTCAGCTTCTTAAATGTCAAAGCAAGACAGTCACATGCATGCTGGGAGTATGGCAAAGCGATGCAGTGTCTCGTTCCCTCTCAGGGAACCATGGTTACATATGTAACCTGAGAGGGAGCTCGCACTGCGTCGGAATGCTGTGGGAACTCAATACCCACGCCGCCATAATACCAAGTGCCTGTTTTTGTGAAATTTTAGTGCACACTATGTCACGAGCACTCGAGACCCCGGAGTCAAAGCCACACCCAGGTTATAACCATACTCCGAGTTGAATGGGCTCAGATCCTGAATGAAGAAGGTTGACCGGCCGACTCATAAGCCACTGAAATAGCCTCAGCTATCCATTTGCTCAAAGTCTGCTTAGATGCTGGCTTCCCCTTACTAGAGGACCTAAACCATACAAACAACTGGTTGGCTCTACACCACAGGGCCGTATGCATCTAATGCTCTTACTGAGCAGAGCAGATTTAATTTTTCCTGGCCTAGATTCTGAAACAGATGGAGCTCTGAAGTGAAGAATATTCTCTACCACCTCACTGGAAGGACCTGAATCTATGAATTGGGCCCCCTCAGAAGCCAAGCCCACAGTTTCCATAACTCTAGGTGGGGGTGAAATATTGACCCCATCCCTTGGAAAAGAAGGTCCCTCCTGACATGAATCTCCCAGAGGGCTGTCTAGGAGAGACACTATGTTCTAATGTATGTCCGACCAGAACGGGGCTATTAGTAACAGACAAACCTCGTCCCGGTGTCTTTCTCCAGAACTCCTGGGAGCAGTACCACCAGGGGAAAGGTATATAGACACAGCCTCGGCCAAGTCTGCACCATGGCAACCCCAGAGGGGCTGGATAAGCCAAAGGAGCTTCACCACCTCAGTGTGGAATCTCCACTTCCCAGGTGTCAATACCTGCCTCGATAGGAAATCTGCTCCATGATTTACTCATGATTGCCCCCCAGCCGGTGAGGGATGCATCAGTTGTTAGCATCAAGTGACGACAATGAGCCCCCGACACCAGTCCTTGGGACAGAGACCAAGGCTTCTTCCACATAACCAAGGCACGAAGGCATCGCTGCGTGACCTTGATCATGCAAAAAGGATTTCCCCTCGGGGAGAACCCCTTGGTCTTGAGTCACCACTACAAGGGTCTCATGTACAGTAGGCCAAAAGTTATCACGTTGGACACTGCTGCCATCAGACCAAACAGTCTCTGAAACTGTTAGACAATAAGTGACTGGCCTAGCTTTACCTTATTTATGGCTATGAGAATCGCTTCTACCCAAGCAGCATTAGATGAGCCATGGTCTTTGAATCCCAAACTACACCTAAAAATGTGGTACTCTGTATTGGAGATAAAACACTTTCTTGGCGTTTAGCCTCAACCCCGACACTTTCATGTGAGCGAGAGCAGCTGAACCTCTAGTTCGACTCATCAATCATCTCTATAAATCAGAACACGGATGCCCTAGAGTCTCAGAGGAGCCAGAGTTGCATCCACGCACTTCGTGAATATGCAGGAAATGAAGCTAGGCCGAATGGAAGAACCTGATACTGGTGAACCCCAAAAGCAAACCTGAGGAACCTCCTGTGTTGAGGAAGGATGGAGATATGGAAGTATGTGTCTTTTAAGTCTATCGTGACAAACCAGTCCTCGGACCTGATTTGACGCAGAATCTGTTTCAGCGTGAGCATTTCTTGAACTTTAGTTTCTTTACCTGCAAAACCTTTACCTGTCCTTTTTCAGGGATCTGCACAACTAGGTCTCCAGATCCTGAAAGCAGCCGTTTTTCCGCACGCCTTTCTAATGCGGTAGCCGCTCACTTCACCATCCTCGTTGGTTCTGTGGAGCGCGGTTATTCCGCCATTCCGGTGATCTAAGACACACTGACCTCTCATCTTCAGCTGTTTAGAGCTCCGCATAGCCAAGGATTTTGGCCTTACGGGCTACTAAGCACACCACGCTCTATTTCTCAGGGGGATTTATTTGGTGAGGACAGTCACACCTAAGTGGTTGACAAGTTCAGAGCAGCGGTGGTTTTCAGGCAGTTCATGCCTAGGAGAACTAGAGTTTCCTGTCCCTCAGGGCAGTCCATATCCCCGGAGTTCTGAACCTCGCGGCAGACTCCTTTTTGAGGCAGAAACTCAAGTCAGGGGAATGGATGTTAAATCCTCTCACAGTAGCCCAGATCTGGGAGCGGTTCGTTAGAGCGGAAGGGGACCTCTTCGCTACGAAGGAGTGCCCGAATGCCCGCTTTGGTTCTCTCTTAGACCTCCTGCGCTGTTGGGAGTGGATGCGTTCGCTCACCCCTGGCCGAGGTTGAAGCTCTATGCATTCCCGCCCATCAAGCTGATTCCGGCGGTTCTGTGCAGAGTGAGAGAGAGCGAGGCCAATCTTCTAAAATCCTCATCCCGAGATCTGGAAACTGGGGGTGTGGCCTACCAGGGGCCATCAGTCTTAAGGGCCGGTCTACCAGCAGATGTGCAGGAGACCATCGCTAATGCCATAGCCCCCTCTACGAGGAAGCTTACTCTTCCAAGTGGGAGGTTTTTCAGGCAACTCCACATAACCCACGCACGGTGTTCGGCCCACAGTAGAAGTCCAGTCGACTGCCATATTGGTTCAGTTCTGGAGTTTCTGCAGGAGAAATTTGCAGCCGGTGCGGTGGCTACTATTCTCAGAGTGTATGTAGCGGCTATCGATGCTCACAGGGAGTTGGATGAGACCCATTTGGGAAGTATTCTTAGTCTCATCTTTTATGAGAGGGGTCAAGCACCTGATGCCAGTTCGCTCCCCTGGTGTACCCTCTTGGAACTTATCTTTTGTCCTGGAGGGTTTGACAAGTGCTCCCTTTAAACCATTCGAGTCAGCACCAGAGCGGGTTATGACTCTTAAACATCGCTCTTTAATTGGCTCTAACTTTAAGCGAGAGGGGGATTTGCAAGCCCTCTCTGTTAGCTAGGCTTGCTTGGGTTTTGCTCACGGATTAGTTAGGTCTCTTTGAGAACCAGGCTTGGTTATGTGCCCAAGGTTTTGTCCACATCCTTCCGCTCGCAGGTCACCATCCTCCATTCTTTTCACCCTCCGCCTTTTGCGTCCTCGGAGGATGAGAGGTTACATTTGCTTTGCCCAGTTAGGGCATTGAAGCTGTATGTTGATCATTCGGGTGTTTGGAGGAAGTCTAACCAGTTGCTGGTGTGTTTCGGAGCCGGCCGCCGTGGGCTTGCCGCGTTGAAGCAGAGCATTTCACATTGGGTGACAAAGGCTACCTCTTTAGCTTATGAGGTGTGTGGAGTTCCTTCACCTCTGGGCATTAGAGCACACTCTTCTAGAGGTGTGGCCTCTTCTTAAAGTTAAATCTCACTTTTGTTAAATTTTATAGTTTAGATCTTAACATGGCTCCGGGTTTGCATGTTCTGTCAGCTTAATCCAGCCGTTCAGGTCTACCTGACGTTTGTGTCAGACGCTTTTTGTGGCAGCGCTTTAGCTTGGCGTGTGTGGTATACCGTTCCCCATATGCGTCATTACACAGCGTCGAAGTGAACCTATGAAAGAGAACGTCTCAAGTTACTCACGTACCCTATGTTCTCTTAATAGAGAACGAGACGCTGCGCACGCTGCCAAACTCCCCGCACTGCCGACAAGCCGTCTTGCTTGCCAGAGTAATCTGGGGAGCAGATGGCGTGCGCGCTAGTATAGCTCAAAGTTAATGAGCTAGAGGGGCGGCGCTGCACCATCAGCCATTGAATTGGCGTGATTCTATAAGGGCTTCAGACAATTGTTACGCCCATGGGCATACCCCCATATGTGTCATTACGCAGCGTCTCGTTCCCTATTCAGAGAACATAAGTTACGTGAGTAACCTGAGACGTTTTTACCATATATGTTGAAATCAATGCTGAAAGGGAAAGTCCACTCAAAAATGAAAAATAGCCCATGATTTACTCACCCTCAAGTCATCCTAGGTGTAAATTACAATCTTCTTTCTTCTTCTTTTTGTGTAAATGACAATATTCTTCGGTTGTGAATAAAATAAGATTTATTTTTAAAAAGTCCTGGCTAATCCAAGCTTTATAATTGCAGTTAGTTGTAGCTCTGTTTTTGAAGTCCATAAAAAATGCAGCTGTCCGTCAAATAACATGCTCCACGCGGCTCTGGGGGCTTCTGAAGCGAATCAATGCATTTGTGTAAGGAAAATGTATTTTAACATATTTAAAACTTAAAGATCCGGCCAATCGCCTACCGTGGAAAAAGTGTTGAAAAATGCCTTCTCACAAATCAAGATGCATACGCTACATCTGACGACCAGAGGCACTTTCAACATTTTTCCAATAAATTGAATATGGAATTAAAGGTGCACTATGTAGTATTTTTGCAGTAAAATATCTAAAAACCACTAGGCCAGTGTTATATATTATGTTCAGTTGAGTACTTACAATATCCCAAATGTTTCCAACTATTTTTAAATTGTGAGAAAATTTCTATTTTAACCAAGGACCCGGGACTTGTCAGCACAGCATCTGAGAGAGTCACCTGTCAATTGCGTCATATCTGCGTTACCCTCGGTTGTATTTGGCAGAAGTGCTTTTCTCTTAGCAGTGTGAACATGTCACAGCAGCACCGAGCGAACGCACAGAGTAAGGTAATGACATCATTTTAAACACACTTAAATTTATCTAATATGATACACAAAGCTGCTTTACCTTATACTCATGACCGGAAAAGTGGAAATAGTGCAGGCGCCCGGCGACTGTGTCCCGTCCCATCATAATAATAAAAGCCCCGGTGCTCGTGAGCCGTGTGTTTGTGTAACAGTTGCATCAGTAGCCATGCTCAGCTCCACAACACTCTGTCCTGCTCTGCTTCATACTACAGTAATGTTAATAACCGCATCCATGAACATCTCTCCATTGACATTGTATTGCGTGAGGCGGCCTCCTTGTCATTTCGGACCTATTACAAAAAACAGAACAATGTCTAAAAGCTGATATGTGACAAGGTGTGCAGCAAACAAGCTAAAAAACACACAACTATGTTTTTATAAGCTGTCAACCCAAAAAAACAAGCGTTTAAGGAGACAAAAGTGGATACAGTCAATAAGAAGTGAAGATGGTCAAGAAGAATGGGTCAATTTTGGGATCTTGACACATGGTGCAACACATGTGAGTAAAACGTGTTTTTATATGTAATAGTACTGCATTGTTATAAATCATTTTGTTTATGTGTACGTGTCTAACAGAAACATACCTTTAGCACGCTGGACTATCAATCTCATTATATTCTGTTCTTGTTCTGCTATTCTATCTCTCTCTCAAGTTGACATCTGAAGGGCGGCGTGCGCATGCCGAACGTGTATGTGTGCGCGCGCAGATGGCTCGATACCACAATTTTGGTTTCGGTACGGTACCACAATCTAATACTGAAGTACTGATATTAAATCGATACCATTTGGTCTGATATTAGCGAGGGTATATTGCACGCGAAAGAGTACAATTATGCAAGTTTTGAGATTATAAAGTGGGAAATTACCACAAATGTTTATTAGTAAATTAATCAGCAAAGTTTTTTACATGAAATCAGTCATTTGAAAACTTTCTTGTGAGAAATAATTGCAGCAAAAATCTCTCAAAATTAGCAAATTGCTCCTGGTTTCAAAAGACTTCGCACCTACACTAAAGCAATCTGCATAATCCGATTCAACATTTCACGTTCGTCTCGGGATGGATAACGGAAATCATTTGAACATGCAAGCGATTTTATAGCATTTCATAATAACATTTACAGGAGATATGCGCTCATAACAACGACACACACACGCCTGTAACTTAGAGCTCGCACGTTACAAATTAAGTTTCCTTATACAGTCAAATACACAGAATTATGTAAAAATGTCCGTCTTTAGTGAGTATTCACATAAACACAGTCGGTTGTGTCTAACGCGTATGTAAATAGTGCAATAGTACGTGTGCAAATTTCATGAGATCTAAATGTCATTGGTTGAAACGAAATCTGGAGATTTTGTGATATTCGATCTTATGTTAGGCTATGTATGTGCGTTGATCAGTGTAAAAAGAAAATAAATGTCTAAATTAGATGGTTTGAATGATTCACTGACCTGTCGATCTCTTAAGAAGTCTTAAAGTCAGAATAGTGACATATGCTTCTTGGCTAGGTTTGATGGTTCTTCATCAGTTTTATAAGCAAAGTTATTACAAATTTCACTTCTACTCCTCTCTTTATTAAATTCGTTTTGGGCATCTTGAGTGAGATTCAACTGCTTTATCCATTTGGTTTGTCTATGTTGTTGTCACATTTGCCGGTTGTTTCAGGTCAGTTTGGGTAGTGCGCTGACATCTAGTGGTGAACTTTCGTAAAAGCAGCATATACCGAAATGTGCAAAATCATGATATCGTACCGTTTTAAATAAAATATATACCGGTATTTTTACAGTACCGGTATACAGCGAATCCCTAGCGCGCAGTTTGCCCAACATGGCCGCCCGAGGTACCAGATCCGCAATGGCCGCCCACGTCTCCACCCTGGAGGCCCCGGTGAGGTCCTTTGTTAGTTTACCGCAACTTATCTGTCTCCTTGGTTAACCTCATTAGTTAATTCTGTTCCAGGTGTCTTCTTTATTAACTCGTTTTGGTTCCCTATTTAAGTTCCTCTTGTGTAGTCACTCCTTGTTCCAGTCTAAAGTTTGATTTGTGGTGTTTGGTGTTCTGTTCTTTTATTCTTAAATAATAAAAGCCCATCTGTTTGGAAGTTCTGGATTTCTGTATCTCTGCTGCACTACACACTGTGACAGTTGCGTGTTCTTCAGTGTTTATGTTAATAGCAAGGGTTTATGATGTCACCAACCCGGAAAAGAAGCTTGTTGTAGTCCAAACCGGCTGTTTTTGTAGGCAATAAGGGACATTTTTATTAACAAAATTTCGGGAGGAGCACGTGCAGATGGAGCACGTGCAGATAGACCTGTCACGATTATTAAAAAAACATTTGATCACGATTAATTGGTCTAATCGCTGTCATTACAGATGATCGTTATTATTGCGCACTATTTGGTACTCTGGGTTCAGGCAAAATTCCGAGCCTGGAGCCCTCCCTCGGACAGCAAGCCAAATACGCATAATCTTTACTCTATTTAATTTGATGTAAGTGTGATCTAGTGAAATTGCCATAACTTTAAAAGACAATATCTCTGTTTGCATTGAACTTTCAGCGCTGTAACTTTGCAGATTTTATGCTCAAGCAGCAGCATTATACACTAACTAAAGTTAAAAAAGTGAAATCACATGCAACCACCCCTTTAAGAAAAAACAGGCGCAGAAAGACTGGGTAAGGGATGATCCATTGCTTAATTATGGGGGAGAGGTTGTGAGTATATATAAAATGTATGCAGAATGGAAATTGCGTCTCTTTTACACAGCATTTAATATTGGAGTTTATCAAACATTATTATCACACTACTTTCTTGTACTTTATGTGTTTGTTTAGAAAAATGTTTTACTTACTTTTGTGCTGCTGATGTGGTGTACCTCTCTCTTCGATCATCTGGCGCCCTCTTCAGTCTACATGAAACATTCTCAAGAGAGGTATGTGTCTCTGTCAATGGACAACGCGAACATCTACCTAGAGCATATTAATTACTAGTTACAATGAAATCAGAACAAAATGTTTTGGTAATACTGTTGTTGACCCTATTATTTGTAAAATTAGTAGTTTGCATAAACTGCTTTGCTTTAAAAGTACGATTGTTGTCTTATTTTTGGTAAGGTAGTTCATGACTCAAAGCATGTTATGTGTTAAGGAGAAGAAACTGAAACTGTGAATTGTTACATTGGTATTTTAAATCACCTGCATATTAGATTATGTACTAACTAAATTATATATTTGCAGATTGTGAAATCAGAACCACTGCCCCATTTCATGTTTGTGTCACAGGCCGGAGCGGACCGCCACTTAGCGCGAGTCCCGCTCCTCCCCTAGTTTCCACCCCGAGGAGGTCCCAGAAACACCCCAATGACCAGACAGACGAGGACGGGTAAATTAAAAACCAATATTTATTAACTTAAAAGAGATTTATGAAGAGGGGGAGGGAGGGATACTAAAAAGGGGAACACCAGTCCTCCAGGACTGAGGCCTTGGTTTCTTGAGTCGTTCCTGATTTTCAACAGATCTTCCCGGTCTCTTCTCTCTCTTCTTCGTACAAGCCGAGTTTTGCAGGTGACTATGCAGGCGGTACACTGGGCTCGCAGCTTTGGGCATACAGGTGAGTATACAGGCGGTACACTGGGCTCTTAGCTTTGGGCATACAGGTGAGTATACAGGCGGTACACTGGGCTCTTAGCTTTAGGCGTACAGGTGAGTATACAGGACCATACACTGGGCTCTTAGCTTTGGACGTGCAGATGGGTATACAGGACAGTACACTGGGCTCTTAGCTTGAGACGTACAGGTGAGTATACAGGACCGTACACTGGGCTCTTAGCTTTGGACGTGCAGGTGAGTATACAGGACAGTACACTGGGCTCTTAGCTTTGGACGCACAGGTGAGTATACGAGCGGTACACTGGGCTCTTAGCTTTGGGCATACAGGTGAGTATACAGGCGGTACACTGGGCTCTTAGCTTTGGGCGTACAGGTGAGTATACAGGACCATACACTGGGCTCTTAGCTTTGGACGTGCAGGTGAGTATACAGGACAGTACACTGGGCTCTTAGCTTTGGACATACAGGTGAGTATACGAGCGGTACACTGGGCTGTTAGCTTTGGGCATACAGGTGAGTATACAGGCGGTACACTGGGCTCTTAGCTTTGGGCGTACAGGTGAGTATACAGGACCATACACTGGGCTCTTAGCTTTGGACGTGCAGGTGAGTATACAGGACAGTACACTGGGCTCTTAGCTTGAGACGTACAGGTGAGTATACAGGACCGTACACTGGACTCTTAGCTTTGGACGTGCAGGTGAGTATACAGGACAGTACACTGGGCTCTTAGCCTTGGGACGTACAGGTGGGTATACGGGCGGTACACTGGGCTCTTAGCTTTGGGCATACAGGTGAGTATACAGGACCATACACTAGGCTCTTAGCTTTGGACGTGCAGGTGAGTATACAGGACAGTACACTGGGCTCTTAGCTTGAGACGTACAGGTGAGTATACAGGACCGTACACTGGGCTCTTAGCTTTGGACGTGCAGGTGAGTATACAGGACAGTACACTGGGCTCTTAGCTTTGGACGTACAGGTGGGTATACGGGCGGTACACTGGGCTCTTAGCTTTGGGCATACAGGTGAGTATACAGGCGGTACACTTGGGTAGATACAACTCACCGTAGTCAGACAGATGTCGGCTTTAGTGCTTCCTCTGATGCAGGGCTTTCTCTTCGACCTAAGGAGGGATCGCTGACAACGTTTGCCCAGCACAACACTATAATTCTTCAGGTGGACACACATCAAAAGAAAGACTCACCCACTGTACTCCACACACACTCACGGTGAATTAGGGTCAGGATCACCACGTTGGGCCGGGAAATAAGTCCTGGATAGTAGAAAGGGTCAGTGCAGAGGATGACCATATGAAAACGTCAAGACCACGATCTTTCAGCACGCTCCTTCCTCTTTTCAATACGTTCCCAATGACTTCTCAATGTAAACAATCTCTCCAAGGCAGTAACAATACATATCAACACAGTTGTTTCAACAACGAGTGCTTCAAACACTTAGCTCATGTTTTCTTCAGCCCAGTACTTTGTTCTCACTTCGCCCAGTCTGTATCATCCGCCTCAAGACGTCCCTCCGCTTTACCGATCGCTCCGTCTCACCCACCGCGATCGCCCAAATCAACTTCACCCCCCCGCCCCCGTTTGCCGGAATCAACTCCACTCCTTTCCTGTATCAACTCTCTCCTCTGCCGGGATCAACTCCCCCCTCCTGTTCTCCCAGTGCCTTCTTTATATGCCTCCTTTGCTCTGATTTGTCCACCCATCGATCGCCACGTCCAATACACACACCTGTTCCCAATAACACGCTCTTTTCGTTGCCCGGAGTTACCGGAACTGATTGTGTGTTCCCTGTGCAATGGTCCGGGCGGACAATTTCCGCCATTTTAGGTTCCGCCATTTTAAGTTCCGCCATTTAAAGTCACTCCGTGACATCCTCCCCCGCCAAACCGTTCTAGTCCCTAGAACGGGAATCACCTGCCTAGTCACCGTATCGTACAGGGGGGCCGCCCATGAACACGGCATGACTCGGAGTGGGGCCCCAGGTACCTCGTCGTCGGCCATTGGGGAATTTCGGTCGCTCAACTCAAGGTGGAATCCTGCCGACTACGCCAAAATCTGTCACAGGCCGGAGCGGACCGCCACTTAGCGCGAGTCCCGCTCCTCCCCTAGTTTCCACCCCGAGGAGGTCCCAGAAACACCCCAATGACCAGACGGACGAGTACGGGTAAGTTAAGAACCAATATTTATTAACTTAAAAGAAATTTATGAAGAGGGGAAGGGGGAATACTAAAAAGGGGGACACCAGTCCTCCAGGACTGGGGCCTTGGGATCTGAGTCACTCCTGATTTTCAACAGATCTTCCCGGTCTCTTCTCTCTCTTCTTCGTACAAGCCGAGTTTTGCAGGTGACTATGCAGGCGGTACACTGGGCTCTCAGCTTTGGGCATACAGGTGAGTATACAGGCGGTACACTGGGCTCTTAGCTTTGGGCGTACAGGTGAGTATACAGGACCATACACTGGGCTCTTAGCTTTGGACGTGCAGGTGAGTATACGGGCGGTACACTGGGCTCTTAGCTTTGGGCATACAGGTGAGTATACAGGCGGTACACTGGGCTCTTAGCTTTGGGCGTACAGGTGAGTATACAGGACCATACACTGGGCTCTTAGCTTTGGACGTGCAGGTGGGTATACAGGACAGTACACTGGGCTCTTAGCTTTGGACGTACAGGTGAGTATACGGGCGGTACACTGGGCTCTTAGCTTTGGGCATACAGGTGAGTATACAGGCGGTACACTGGGCTCTTAGCTTTGGGCGTACAGGTGAGTATACAGGACCATACACTGGGCTCTTAGCTTTGGACGTGCAGGTGAGTATACAGGACAGTACACTGGGCTCTTAGCTTTGGACGTACAGGTGAGTATACGGGCGGTACACTGGGCTCTTAGCTTTGGGCATACAGGTGAGTATACAGGCGGTACACTGGGCTCTTAGCTTTGGGCGTACAGGTGAGTATACAGGACCATACACTAGGCTCTTAGCTTTGGACGTGCAGGTGAATATACAGGACAGTACACTGGGCTCTTAGCTCTGGGCATACAGGTGAGTATACGGGCGGTACACTGGGCTCTTAGCTTTGGGGCGTACAGGTGAGTATACAGGACCATACACTGGGCTCTTAGCTTTGGACGTGCAGGTGAGTATACAGGCGGTTATTAGTTTCAACTCACAGATCCGTAGTCAGACAGATGTCGGCTTTAGTGCTTCCTCTGATGCAGGGCTTTCTCTTCGACCTAGGGAGGGATCGCTGACAACGTTTGCACAGCACAACACTATACTTCTTCAGGTGGACACACATCAAAAGAAAGACTCACCCACTGTACTCCACACACACTCACGGTGAATTAGGGTCAGGATCACCACGTTGGGCCGGGAAATAAGTCCTGGATAGTAGAAAGGGTCAGTGCAGAGGATGACCATATGAAAACGTCAAGACCACGATCCTTCAGCACGCTCCTTCCTCTTTTCAATACGTTCCCAATGCCTTCTTAATGTAAACAATTTCTCCAAGGCAGTAACAATACATATCAACACAGTTGTTTCAACAACGAATGCTTCAAACACTTAGCTCATGTTTTCTTCAGCCCAGTACTTTGTTCTCACTTCGCCCAGTCTGTATCATCCGCCTCAAGACGTCCCTCTGATTCACCGATCGCTCCGTCTCACCCACCGCGATCGCCCAAATCAACTTCACTCACCCTGCAGCGTTGGCCCGAATCAACTCCACCGCTTGCCCGAATCAACTCTCTCCGTTTGCCGGGATCAACTCTCTCCTCTCCTGTTCTCCCAGTACCTTCTTTATATGCCTCCTTTGCTCTAATTTGCCCAACCATCGATCGCCACGTCCATGCACACACCTGCTCCCAATAACACGCTCTTTTAGTTGCCCGGAGTTACCGGAACTGTAGCATCTTAAGTTCCGCCATTTTAAGTCACTCCGTGACATCTTCAGGTATTGTTCATTTTATTATTGCTTTATTGATTTTTAAGTGTCCATGAATCATATTAATTCTAAATAAAAATGTGCTTGGGGTAATGCATTTTATTGAGTGGGACAATTTATGATACTTTAAAGAAAACCTGTAATACGAGTCTGTGTGAAACATTCTGAAGAGAGATATTGAAACCAGAACAGATGATTGTTGTAGGCTAACACTGCCCTATTTCATGCTTGCAGTAAACACCCAAGAAAAGGCATTAGCCTACTGGTGTTTGGCCTCACAATCTGTAACTTTTTGTGCTATAGCGGTTAAAGGGTTAGTTTCCCCCAAAAATGAAATTGATGTTATTAATGACTCACCCTAATGTTGTTCCACACCTGTAAGACCTCTGTTCATCATCGGAACACAGTTTAAGATATTTTATATTTTAGTCCCAGAGCAAATGCAGTCAATGCCCACTTCACTGTCCATGTCCAGAAAGCTGATAAAAACATCATCAAAGTAGTCCATATGTGACATAAGTTGGTTGATTAGAATCTCTTGAAGCATCGAAAATACATTTTGGTCCAAAAAATATCAAAAACTATGAATTTATTCAGCATTGTCCTCTCTTCCGTGCTGCTCCAAAAAGATTCAAACGGTTAATGAATCAGTGAATCGATCAATGCTTCAGGTCGCTAATGTCACGTGATTTGAGCAGTTTGGCGGTTTGACACGATTCGAACTGCTGAAATCACGTGACATTGGCGACCCGAATCATTGATCGATTCACACCATTTGAATCTTTTTGGAGGAACGCGGAAGAGAAGACAAGTCACATGTCTATGGCTCATTGTCATAGACAGTAAAAGAAATGGACCGAGCGATCCCATTGACTTCTACGGTGTTAAGTGATGTCAGTATAGGAGCACTTACTTCCTGATGGCTGAGCGAACTGCGCAGGCTCAGACTGAGCTTGACGACGTAGATGTGACGTGAGCCTCCTGTCTGACAGCTGTAGGTCTTCTAGTAGATGTGGAAAGTGAAAGCTGAATCACGTTGTTTAAATATTTTCTCCCGTTGCTTTTGGCTCACTATTGGCTTATCTCCATTCTTCCCCCTTGACTTTATCAGACTTTATGTCTCCACGTCCCCCCGACTGTCTCCTCAGGTCTATACGGTAATTTCTCAACTGTGCGACAGGGTCGCGTTGGTTATGACGCAATAGTTAGCCTATTTTTACAAAAACAGCTTCTACAGGGCGATAGTGTAAGATACAAGTTAATGGAGCCTTTTATGCATTGTCGTGTTTCTTTAGAAATAAACAATGGACAAATGGAGTCTTTAAACGTCTCAGATGTAAAGTTATTCACTGTCAAGTGACTCAAAAATGAATGGGAGTCAATGGGATGCTAACAGCAGGTGATGGCTTGGTTAGCAATGGCAGCCCCTCTGGGTGGAACGCTTTCCGAGCGCTAGATTACCCCCTTGCTCATTGTCTATGGCTAGTCACACAGGGACTGTGCGCCTCCGCAGCGGTACCTACTGGTCTGGCCTGAAATAGTTCCAATATAAACACTTTTTATAAGTGTAAAATAATTATTCAGTGTAAGACAAAAACACAGTTTGAAAAATGGATTCATGATGTACATTCCCATTATATATTTTTTGTACATCTTGAACACAAAAAAAGTTCTCAAAATTGATGCTGACTCTCTCAAATCTTCAAACAAATCATACAAAGCAAATCTCATAAGAAACAATTATGTTACAGATCTCAAACACAAAGCCAAAGACTGTGAATTTGGCTAATCTGGCTCTGATTCACTTATCAGGAATATATAATTGTTTGTGGTATAAGAGACAAGAGACACTGTTTGTGCAAGATTATTGCGTGAGGAAGACCTTACATTGAAAAAAACAATCAACATGGTGAGCCAACAAGTTAACGTCAAATCTAAAGTCTAGTTGAAGAAATGACATGAACTAGTTAAGCAGTGTCAAAAAACAGAAAAGAGAAGGCAAAACTGCAAAGTGAACAGAAAAGTAAACAGCACACAATGGAAAGTCATCGCAAAGCAAACGTGAAATATTCAAGATGTGGTTATGAAAATATGAAAACAAAAAGTGCCTAGCTTATGGAAAAATTTGAAACGCATGCAACAAAAGAAAACACTTTGCAAAAATTTGGAGAAAGCAAGTCTCCACCAAATAAAATACAAACAATAAAACAAAAGATCAACAAAGTGACGAATAAGATTATTTCTTTCCATTGATGTGTAAACAACACAAATAATGTGCACACGTCACCACTGAAACTCAAAGTGGAAAAGACAAATGGACTTAAAGCCTGAAAATAAACAACAAGAACATCACATTTCAATTAGGGCACCATGTAACACCCGACAATGTGCTTCAAATTCAAACAAAACTTAAAAATCCGCCTGTTACTTAATTACATACTCTGGCCACAAGATGTCACCTGTGGGACAAGTTCTACTGATCTTCACCCTCAGAAACCAAAAGCATAATATTCAGTTTCAAGTGGTTGACAGCAATTCTTGGATGCACAACCTGTGAAAAATAAGGGATGGTGAGATATGAAATAAAGGCTAAAGATGACCCCTTAAAAGACTTTGATCTGTTTTCTGGCCTTGGTTGCTTGCCAGTTGATCATCTCTTCAAAACAGTCCCCGATGTATCACCAGTGATTCATCCACCAAGAAAGGTTCCTGTAGCACTCAAGGACAAAATAGTTGAAGAAGTAAGATGGAAAGCATGGGTGTAATAGTAAAACAAACAGAACCACCAGACATGGTATCAGTGGTGAAAACGAACAAGATACGTATATGTATCGATCCAAAAGACCTCAATAAATCACTAAAGCATGAACATTACCCTTGATTGACAGTGGAAGAAGTGGTATCCAGCAAGCCAAATGCAAAGATTTTCTCAGTCCTGGATGCTAATCAAGGATTCTGGCAAATAAAGCTGGATGATGAACGCTCGAAACTCTGCACATTCAACACGCCAATAGAGAGGTATACAATTCTACACCTGTGTCTTCAGCCAGCGAAGTCTTCCAGCGCAGCGTGCGGTAGAGCAGATGATTGAAGGTGTGGTCAATGTCATCGATGACATCCTAGCGTGGGGAGAGACAACAGAAGAATATGATCACACAATCATCAAGCTGCTGGAAAGAGCAAGAGCATGGAATCTATAATAATAAAAATTATAATTTATTACATTTTATATAGAGCTTTTTCTGGGTCCTCCAAAGCACTTTACATTATAGAAGGGAGTAATCTCCTCAACCACCACCAATGTGCAGCATCCACCTGGATGATGCGATGGCAGCCATATTGCCAGAATGCCAGAACGATCACCACACACTAGCTGATTGATGGAGAGGAGACCGAATGATTAAGCCAATCAGGAGAGGGGGATGATTAGGAGGCCACAATGGACAATGGGCAAATTTGGCCAGGATGCTGGGGTTACACCCCTACTCTTTATCGAAGGACATCCTGGGATTTTTAATGACCACAGAAAGTTAGGACCTTGGTTTACCGTCTCATCCAAAGGAGGATGCTCTCTGATAGTATAGTGACCCCATCACTATACTGGGGACCACAGGGTGAGCCCTTGCCTCACTAACACCTATATAAACACCTAATACAGGTCCTTCTCAAAAAGTTAGCATATTGTGATCAAGTTCATTATTTTCCATAATGTAATGATAAAAATTCAACTTTCATATATTTTAGATTCATTGCACACCAACTGAAATGTTTCAGGCCTTTTATTGTTTTAATACTGATGATTTTGGCATACAGCTCATGAAAACCCCAAATTCCTATCTAAAAAAATTTGCATATCATAAAAAGGTTCTCTAAACAAGCTATTAACCTAATCATCTGAATCAACTAATTAACTCTAAACACCTGCAAAAGATTCCTGAGGCTTTTAAAAACTCCCAGCCTGGTTCATTACTCAAAACCGCAATCATGGGTAAGACTGCCGACCTGACTGCTGTCCTGAAGGCCATCATTGACACCCTCAAGCGAGAGGGTAAGACACAGAAAGAAATTTCTGAATGAATAGGCTGTTCCCAGAGTGCTGTATCAAGGCACCTCAATGGGAAGTCTGTGGGAAGGAAAAAGTGTGGCAAAAAAACGCTGCACAACAAGAAGAGGTGACCGGACTCTGAGGAAGATTGTGGAGAAAGACTGATTCCAGACCTTGGGGGACCTGTGGAAGCAGTGGACTGAGTCTGGAGTAGAAACATCCAGAGTCACCGTGCACAGGCGTGTGCAGCAAATGGTCTGCAGGTGCCGCATTCCCCAGGTCAAGACACTTTGGGCTACAGAGAAGCAGCACTGGACTGTTGCTCAGTTGTCCAAAGTACCTTTTTGGGATGAAAGCAAATTTTGCATGTCATTCAGAAATCAAGGTGCCAGAGTCTGGAGGAAGACTGGGGAGAAGGAAATGCCAAAATGCCTGAAGTCCAGTGTCAAGTACCCACAGTCAGTAATGGTCTGGGGTGCCATGTCAGCTGCTGGTGTTGGTCCACTGTGTTTTATCAAGGGCAGGGTCAATGCAGCTAGCTATCAGGAGATTCTGGAGCACTTCATGCTTCCATCTGCTGAAAAGCTTTATGGAGATGAAGATTTCGTTTTTCAGCACGACCTGGAACCTGCTCATAGTGCCAAAACCACTGGTAAATGGTTTACTGACCGTGATATTACTGTGCTCAATTGGCCTGCCAACTCTCCTGACCTGAACCCCATAGAGAATCTGTGGGATATTGTGAAGAGAAAGTTGAGAGACGCAAGACCCAACACTCTGGATGAGCTTAAGGCCGCTATCGAAGCATCCTGGGCCTCCATAACACCTCAGCAGTGCCACAGGCTCATCGCCTCCATGCCACGCCGCATTGAAGCAGTCATTTCTGCAAAAGGATTCCCGACCAAGTATTGAGTGCATAACTGAACATAATTATTTGAAGGTTGATTTTTGTATTAAAAACACTTTAATTTTATTGGTCGGATGAAAAAAATTTTTTGAGGGGTTTTCATGAGCTGTATGCCAAAATCATCAGTATTAAAACAATAAAAGACCTGAAATATTTCAGTTGGTGTGCATTGAATCTAAAATATATGAAAGTTTAATTTTTATCATTACATTATGGAAAATAATTAACTTTATCACAATATGCTAATTTTTTGAGAAGGAACTGTATTATACAATAACTATGAGAGCCTGAAAGGCTGTGAGTTAATGTTAAAAGTATTTCCCTGAACAAAAACAATTCTTGCTTCCAAAATCAACATGCTCAATTGAACTAGCGACCATAATCAAAGTTTGATGGAAAATAGTCAATAGCGTTAAACATTATTATACAACTACACAGAAAAAAATATATAAAAAAATAAAAAACATTTTTGTTAATAACAGTAAGGTCCAATGACAACTTTGATCAGCAGATCAGCGTTTATTAAAGGGATGATCTAGATATATAGCTTGATATATAAGCAACCAGTCAAAACAAAAGCAGGCAGAGAGTCAAAAAAGAGAGATACATGAAACCAGAGAAACACTCAGAAATACAGAGCAACAAAATATAAAACTTTGCTATGAGAGACAGCTTGAAAAAGGCTTATAGGACTAATTCAAACAATTAAACACCTCCAAATAATCATGGCTATTGAACTGGGGAAATGAACTATGGGAAATGAAGTCTTTGACTGAGTAATAGTAGTCTGGGCTAGATTGCCCTCTGGTGGCCCCCAAGGGTACTTTAGCTGGTGATGGTCTCAAATACAATGAACAATTAATACATTTTTACTGTTTCCTATGCGCATGCATTTAAGTAAGTCCTGTAGTTACGCTCCAGTCATTTATTGTTTCAGGGAAACTCGGCTAACAGTATAGGAAGTAATTATTCTTCAGCACACAGAATTCACCTGCTTATTAGAAAAAAAGTACTAACTAAATTATGCATTTCCAGATTGTGAAACCAGAACTACTGCTCCATTTCATGCTTGCAAGTATTGTTAATTTTATTATTGTTTAATTGATTTTTTGTATCCATAAATCATATTAATTCTATATAAAAATGTGCTTTGGGGTAATGCATTTTATTAAGTGGAACAATTTAAGATACAGTAAAGAAAACAACCAGTAATACTAGTCTGTGTGAAGATTGTGAAACCAGAACAGATGATTGTTGTAACACTGCCTCATTTCATGCTTGCAGTAAAATAAAATAAAAAGGGAAAAAAAGGCATTACTGGTGTTTGTTTAGCCTGACAAGCCAGACCCACATCAAGATGTTTGGTCTGGAAACTCACCATTGACAGGGCTCAATCCGAGGGGCGAGATAAACGGTTGTCTTTCAAACTCCCTCTGCACGCGATAGGATAGCGCTACAACCAACCAGAGCAACGAAGGTGAAACGGAGCTCGTTGATAGATTAAACATTCGCCGTATCCGGTCGGCAAAACTCGAACACATCTTCCCTTCTTAAGAATGACTTCAGTGCCGTTCTTTGTTCTTTTCTCAGAGAAAAGCTTAACTCCAAGTCTTCCAGAGTCGCGGTCAAAGCTGATTCGAAAGACCGCCGTTCACCAGTTTCTGTGTTTACTAGAAGCACAAGCGCAACTCGGCCGTCATTATGTTAAGCCCCGCCCACCGACTCTATACACGATGTGATTGGCCCGACCAGAGTTTGGCGTTTACAACTCAGAACTGTATTGAGAGTTGCTAGACGACACTTGCGGCAGATTAGATTTGCTGCCGCTAGGGTGCGTCTAGATTTCTAGGCTAGTGTTTTTCCTCATTTGGAGTTGATCCTGTGGTGCACCCAATGTTCCGCTACATGTTATCGGTTATCAAAATCCTTGAGCACAGATTTGTTTCCGTAATGTTAATCAAATAATTGTGGTATCATGTGAAAAACTTTTTTTTGAATATATATTTTGTTATATATTTTTGGTATTGACTTGGGTCAGCAAATTTGCTGTTATTGCAGGAATTGTTGTTGCTAGGTGAATTGGTTTTTGGAACCCTCAGAACTTTTTTCTCAAAATTGTCTGTGCTGACTCTATCGACTTCAAACAAATTGTACAAAGCAAGCTCAGAAGAAACAGTTGATACTGTGTCAAAGATCTCAAGCACAAGGCAAAAGACTGTGAATTTGGCTGACTGGCTACATTTGGGCTCTGATTCACTTATCAGGGATAGAATCGTTTGCAGTATAAGAGACAAGAGACATTGCTCGTGCAAGATTATTGTGTGAGGCAGACCTTATTGAAAAAAGCACCTAGTGGTTAAAGCACCAACAAGTTAACGTCAAATCAAATGTCTAGTTGAAGAAATTATGTGAACAAGATAAGCAGTGTCGAAAACACAGAAAAGAGAAGGCAAAGTGAACAGAAAAGCAGACAGCATACAGAGGAAGTCACCACACAGCAAACATGATTATGGCAATATGAATACAAAAATGTGCCCAGCTTATGAACAAATTTGCAAAAGAAACCACTTTGCGAAAATATGCAGAATGCAAGTCTCCACCAAGAAAATACAAACAATAAACCCTCAAGTGCCCCCTCAAGAGCACTCCAGCTGGTGATTGTGACAAATACAATGAACAATTAATTTAAAAAAATTACTGTTTCCTATGCACAGGCATTTAAGTAAGTCCTGTAATTA
>NC_090194.1:27221214-27253082 GCF_024679245.1 Pseudorasbora parva | reverse complement strand
CAGCTGTCAATCATGACGTCACACCCCCCGTTTTTATAGCATCAAATAACTAACTAAAACTAAACTTATTTTAAAACGAACAATTGAAATGAAATCATTGTGATGATAACTGGCTTCAATGACATAAACTAACTTTGGAGGGGGGGGGGGGGTATTTGAAGTGTAATTTTATTGTTTTGTCTGCCTCGCGTCCATTAGATTCCATGGGGGCGATCGAGGCGCGAAAGCTTTAGTTTCTGAGAGGGGGACTGCAGGCTTGTTCGGGTTTCTAAAATCCTCTCCAGCGTTGTCATTTAGTTTTAAGACCACAAAATCAACAATGTTAATAAAGAAGTGTGTTTTTGGGTGTGAGAGAAAGATAACCTTGTTCAGATTCCTAAATAACCAAACATTAAGGAAACAGTGGATGCAGTTTGTTTTTCCTGCACAGCAACGGAGTTCTCCAAGTGTGTTTGTTTGTTCCCGGTCATGAGTCGAAACCACAGGCGGTGAGTGAAACTGCATCAAATATCTGTTTTTTGTTGGCAATCATATAATGCAAGTGTATGTAAGTGTATTGTGTGTGTGTGTGTGTGTGTGTGTGTGTGTGTGTGTGTGTGTGTGTGTGTGTGTGTGTGTGTGTGTGTGTGTGTGTGTGTGTGTGTGTGTGTGTGTGTGTGTATGTGTGTGTCCTTGTTTATATTATTTTGGGGGACCATTGTGTGGACCAAATGTCCCTATAAGCATAGTAAAACCTGAGTTCACCTACATTGTGGGGACCACTTTTCAAAAGGCTTATAAGTCATACCAGGGTGAGTTTTTTTGAGAAAGTAAAAATGCAGAATGTTTCCTGTGATGGGTAGGTTTAGGTGCAGGGGCAGTGTAAGGGGATATAGAATGTACAGTTTGTACAACCCCAAATCAGAAAAAGTTGGGACAGTTTGGAAAACGCAAATAAAAAAAGAAAGTAGTGATTTCTAAATTTACTTTGACTTTTATTTCATTGCAGACAATATGAACACAAAATATTTCATGTTTTGTCTGGTCAACTTCATGTCATTTGTAAATATGCCTTCTTTCCTGTCATTCAGACCTGCAACACATTTCAAAAAAAGTTGGGACAGGAGCAATTTAGGGCTAGTAATGAGGTAAAAGGGTTAAATAATGATGTGATTTGAAACAGGTGATGTCAACAGGTGATTGAAATTATGATTTGGTACAAAAGCAGCATCCAAGAAAGATCTAATCCTTTAGGAGCAAAGATGGGCCAAGGATCGCCAGTTTGCCAACAAATACGTGAGAAAATTATTGAAATGTTTAAAAACAATGTTCCTCAAAGAAAGATAGGAAGAGATTTGGATATTTCACATTCAACAGTGCATAACATAATTACAAGATTCAAGGAATCTGGAGGAATTTCAGTGTGTAAAGGACAAGGCCGCAAGCCTTAGCTGAACATCTGTGATCTCCGATCCCTCAGGCGGCACTGCATCAAGAATCGTCATTCATCTATAAGCGATATCACCACATGGGCTCAGGACTACTTTGGCAAACCTTTGTCAAGTACCACAATACGTAGTTACATCCACAAATTCCAGTTAAAACTGTACTGTGCCAAAAGGAAGCCTTATGTTAACAGTGTCCAGAAGCGCCGTCGACTTCTCTGGGCTTGGAGACATCTGGGATGGACCATCACACAGTGGAAATGTGTTCTGTGGTCAGATGAATCAGTATTTTTTGGGAGGAATGGACGCTGTGTGCTCCGGACCAAAGAAGAAAAGGATCATCCAGACTGTTACCAGCAACAAGTCCAAAAGCCAGGGTCTGTCATGGAATGGGGTTGTGTCAGTGCCCTTGGAAAAGGTAACTTGCACTTCTGTGAAGGCACCATTAATGCTGAAAAGTAGATAGAGATTTTGGAGCATAATATGCTGCCTTCAAGAAGATATCTTTTCCAGGGACGTCCATGCATATTTCAACAAGACAATGCAAAACCACATTCTGCACACATTACAAAGTCCTGGCTGCGGAGGAAGAGGGTACGGGTACTTGACTGGCCTGCCTGCAGTCCCGACCTGTCTCCAATAGAGAATGTGTGGCACATTTTGAAGCGCAAAATGCGACAACGAAGACCCCGTACTGTTGCCCACCTTAAGACTTGTTTGCAGGAAGAATGGGACAAAATTACACCTGAAACACTTCATCTCTTGGTGTCTTCAGTCCCTAAACGTCTTTTAAGTGTTGTGAAAAGGAATGGCAACATTACAAAGTGGTAAATGCTTTACTGTCCCAACTTTTTTTGAAATGTGTTGCAGGTCTGAATGACAGGAAAGGATGCATGTTTACAAATGACATGAAGTTGACCAGACAAAATGTGAAATATTTTTTGTTCATATTCTCTGCAATGAAATACAAGTCAAAGTAATTTTAAAAATCACTTCTTTTTTATTTTATTTGCACATTCCATACTGTCCCAACTTTTTCTGATTTGGGGTTGTACAGTATAAAAACTATTACGTCTATGGAGAGTCCCCACAAAGATAGTGAACCAGACGTGTGTGTGTGTGTGTGTGTGTGTGTGTGTGTGTGTGTGTGTGTGTGTGTGTGCGTGCGTGCGTGCGTGCGTGCGTGTGTGCGCGCGTGCGCGCGTGCGCGCGTGTGCGTGTGTGCGCGTGTGCGCGCGTGTGTGTGTGGCCTGGTAATCCCAACGTTATGGGGACAAAATGTCGTTGTTGGCGTTGTCAAAATGATCTCTGTTCTCACTGGTCCACAAAAACAACTATAAACGCTGTAATGACAAGCCATGTAGTTGGTGATGTCCCTTTGTAAAGAAACACAACATATCTATAGACTGAACACGTAATACATATTCGCATGACGTCCCTGTATTCACAAAATCATGTTTTTGTAATTTGCATGAAGACAATAATGGTATAATTTTCAAAAACTTGTTCTTTCAAACTCATTTTCAAATGTTCTAGTTGTCAGGCCCCAAAAATGGCATTGATGTTTAAAAGGAACTGTATGTAAGAAATTTATTTCAATTAATCATAAAATGGCCCTGATATGTCACTAGACATTAAGATATTATGTTCATTTCAAATACTTATATCACTGAAAACAGTAGTCCGGCCAGGATATTGTCATTTAAAAGTTGTTGTTGCAGCCCTCAAATGATGTTGATGCTGTCATGTTGTGTTTTGGCCTGAAGCTCCACCCTCCACCTATCCACCAATCACAAAGTCAGTGGTGTTTCTGCATCCAGGTTGCCAGATCTGCTCTAGTTACCACAGCTGCGGCTACAAATGTCCTGCTGATCCTGCAGCTATCTGGTAACCACGAGTCAAGGGGAGGGGGAGAGGGGATACACCGCTCTACAGTCATTTGAAAGTGTTTGCAGTACCAGTTTTGGCCACAATCTTACATACACTTCCTTTAATTAATAGCCAAAATGGATAAAGCTAGATGGCGCCTTACATGGCGGACACTGCCATCTGTGTATGAATGAGTTAATGAATGGGTGATTGTGAGGCAATATGTAAAGCCCTTTGGTGGCCATGGGGGTGCAGCGCTGCAGCACATTTGGCCTTTTTTTGAGAATTAGGAATATCTGAATTTAAAAGAGCACCCTACCCACATACATTGGAGTAAACTGATCTCATTTTGACCAGTTACATCTGACCAGTTACTTTTAACACTCTTGAGTGTGGAGCCAAATAAAGTCTGAGGAGAGTTAATTTAACACTGGAGTTTTTGCTGTGTATATATTTTTTTTTTTATCATTTTGGTCTCCAAGCTTTTTGGAAGTTTCTGTTGATTCTATAAATTGGCAATAAACAGGGGAACAAAGAATTTTGCAAATAAAAGTTACTGAGGTTTATCTGACCAAAGTATCTAATAACTCTCATAATCTGCATTGACATAAACTGGCCACTAGGAAATCGAAAAGAAGGCTCCGCCTCTTCAAATTTGTAAAGGGAGATCTCGGGCTCTGATTTGTTTAGAATCATGATCCACATGTCTATAAAGAGCTGAGATTCTCAGCTTTTATGTCGCATGATGCAATATGTGATGACTTCATCAAAAATCGTGGCTAACATCGACAATCAAAACTAGCAATAAGAAGAGTATTTGTCTGCATCACA
The DNA here is from genome assembly GCF_024679245.1 of Pseudorasbora parva. Taxonomy (NCBI): domain Eukaryota; kingdom Metazoa; phylum Chordata; class Actinopteri; order Cypriniformes; family Gobionidae; genus Pseudorasbora; species Pseudorasbora parva. Next base: position 27,248,958 of record NC_090194.1, on the reverse strand, counting down.
TGTTTTGATCTGGACATCGGTGACATACTACAGTGTAATTTGGCCATGCTTGCTCACAGACATGTAAAAATAGTCTAATTTTGAAGCAAACAACCTAACTGTGCGTTCACACTGCCGGCGGCGAGAGCGGCAAGGTGGCCGGAAGTCATTCATTTTCAATGGGAGCCGGGCGGCGAGCTCCGGCGAGAGCAGTGCGGCGCGTCTTGGACGATTTGGGTGAGAGTTGAAATCAGCTCAACTTTATGGTAATGAGCTATGACGCAGTTCGGCGGCAACAGGCGGCAACCAGTCAGAATGTAGAAGTGCTCCGCTTGAGAGAAATCCAGAGAACGCGGGCCTGTAAACGTTGGTTCCGACCACATTAGTTCCCAAGCAAAATATAAGAGAAGTTGATCATTGCTGTGCGGGTTTCCCTATCATTTATGACGAGATCATTCATAGTGATGTGTAATTTGTTAAGAAGTCGCACAACACTATTTTATAGGCGCTAGTTCAGCGCTCATTGTTCAGCGGGTATGCAATTCATTCTTTCTTTCACATTTAAACGATTTCATGAGGTTAATTTATACCTTACTTGTGGTAAGTATATCCATCATCATGCTTGTTTGATTTGCGGCCTCTTTAAATACAGTTTAAAAAAAGAAAAATCATTTGATCTACGTCAGAGCGGCAGTGCATCCACGACGCTTTCTACAGCGTCGTTGGCAGGGCGGCAAGAGCGAATTTTGACGCTCTCACCGGCGGCGGTGTGAACGCACGGTAAGGAACAAGCTAATATAGGGTTTGAGGCTAGTAGCTTTACAACCCGTTTGTGATCAGAACAGGAATATGACTCATGTGTTTGCTTGTTCAAAGGAGTCATTTCCATCTTTGTGATTGTTTTGATAATACATCGGATTCAGACGGTATTATTTCCTTCTATGTAATAAAAATGCAGAAGTTATTGGGTTATTAAGAAAGCTGAGTTTCTAATCTTTCAAATGATATCATATATGGTGGTGAGCGAGTTATAGATTATGATGATGCAATTTTGGACCCACGGGTGAGGTGGTTAAAAGTGCAGTCCATTTACCATAAAAATAAAATAAAATAAAACATACAGAAAATTCCTTCACATGTATACACTGTTTTTTTAAAGCACATATTTCCCAATAAAGGGACAACAAAATATATTTTAATTTTCTAAAGTTGAAATATGTAATTTTCAATACCAGTAGGTTACTTTTGTACAGATGTAATTGAATGAATCGATTAATCACATGATCATTATCAGAAACAGAATTCACTCCCATTCATCATCAGTCAGGTCAGATGTGATATGAAAAGTTACTGATATATGGGAAAAACAAGGACGTTTAGTAAAGAGACCTGTGAGAGTAAATTTTATACTTTATTAATATTGTATTACTGTGGGAAGAGGAGAGGTGACTCTTGCACTCCTCCAGTCTTTAGGCTTAATAACCTGTATCCGACTTTAGAGTCATTATATTTCCCACTCTCCCTGCCGAGGTGAGAGTCCTGTGAGTCACTCGAAAACACGTATCGTCTGTGTGTGGAGTGACTCAAGTCTGTGGAAATATCCCTTGAGAAGACACTTTAACCATTATCTGTATAAAGGAAGTCATCCTACTGCAGCTAGGCCTGCCTCTAACAGCGTGCATGTTATTCAATATGAAATGCCTTCAGGGAGCACTTGCTCACACAGTGTGCTGACAGCATAACAAAGGTTTACAAGAGTTGTCATCATGGTGGTAAATCTGTGATGCATTTTTGTTTGGTAGTAACCCAACATAAACAATACAATATAGTGTGCTTCTCTTATTTAAAGGGTTAGTACCCCCAAAAATGAAAATTCTGTCATGAATTACTTATAACTTCATGTCGTTTGACACCCTTAAAACCTTTGTTCATCTTCAGAAAACAAATGAAGATATTTTTGTTGAAATCCGATGGCTCAGAAAGGCCTCCATTGGCCGCAATAACATTTCCTTTTCTCAAAACCCATAAAAGATACTTAAAGACGTCCTTAAAAAGTCTACCTCACTTCACTGGTACTGCGATTATTTTATGAAGCAACGAGAATAGTATTTGTCGAAGAATAGTTTTCACAGAAATACACTTGACAGTAAAGCACTGATTTTGAGCAAGAATGCAGTAAAGTAAATGTACTACTTTTAAATGCTGTCATATTCACTCTTGTGTCCTTCCAAACCTGCATGACTTTCTCTCTTCCGTGAAAAACAAAAGAAGAAGAATGTCAGCAACCAAGCCCTTTTGGTAAGGCATTGAATATTGTACGAACAAAAAAAAACATCAAAATTAAAATGATTTACTTTTATGGTACACATAAATTAATTAATTCAGGTTTGTAATGACATTAGGAAGAGTAATCGATCAAATTTTTGGGTTGAACTATTTATTTAAAAACAATCATATTTTTCAAGAGTTAACACCTAATTTATGTAAGACAGTGATATCTATCTTTTATGAGGTTCTCACTGAAATAACCATGTTATATTTTATTAGATTTATTAAAAATTTCATAAAACAGTTTAAGAGAAAAAAGCTTTGTCTTTAATTCATGGGATCCTGCAGGCTTTAAAGCTGTTTTGTTGAATTTTAATGACATTTTAACTTATTTTAACTCTAGGCCAGTTTCATATGGTAAGACCATAGCAGTCACAGGTAAAACCATGCTCTTCATTACCATGTGTATATGGTTTTAAAAATATATAAACCATATATAATAAACAAATTAATTTAAAATAAAAATATTGAAACACAAGTAGAAAATACGAAAACAACTTCTATAAAAGTGATTTCTATTCCGCAATATTTAATGTAGCCTAAGTAATTATTTCAACATTTTTAATAAATAAGTTTCATCCTAATTGTGGTTGTACTAAAGTGACAAGTTTTTTTGTAGTTGTGTATTGCCGTTTCCTAGCCTAGAAATCTAGACGCACCCTAACGGCAGCAAATCTAATCTGCCCGCGAGTGTCGTCTAGCAACTCTCTAAGCTGTAAACGGCAAACTCTTGTCGGGACAATCACATCGTGTGTAGAGTCACAATGTGTTCTGAGTTTTGCCGACCGGGTACATCGAATGTTTAATCCGTCAACGAGCTCTTCACCTTCGTTGCTCTGGTTGGTTGTAGCACTGGTAGCTCTATCCTATCGCGTGCAGAGGGAGTTTGAAAGACGACCGTTTATCCCGGCCCTCGGATTGAGCCCTGTCAATGGGGAGTTTCCAGACCAAACATCTTGATGTGGTAAAATATGTAGGAAATGCTATCGGGTTGGATAAAACTCATAATATAAGGGAAAAAATAGCCTACTATTGCAAGATCCATTTCATGATGACTTTACTTAATTTTACACTCAAGCATTTACTCACAAACACACACGTCTGGTTCACTATCTTTGTGGGGACTCTCCATAGATGTAATAGTTTTTATACTGTAAAAACTGTACATTCTATATCCCCTTACACTGCCCCTAAACCTACCCATCACAGAAAATATTCTGCATTTTTACTTTCTCTATAGAAAACTCATCCTCTAAGATTTATTAGCCTTCTGAAAAGTGGACCGCTGGCTGGTCCCCACAATGTAGGTGATCTCAGGTTTTACTATCCTTATGGGGACATTTGGTCCCCTCAATGGAATATAAACAAGCACACACACACACACACACACACACACACACACACACACACACACACACACACACACACACACACACACACACACACACACACACACACACACACACACACACACACACACACAGACACACAGGCGTAATGGTTTTTATACTGTACAAACCATATTTTCTATCCCCTGACACTGCCACTACCCCTAAACCTACCCATCACAGGAAATATTCTGCATTTTTACTTTCTAAAAAAACTCATCCTGTATGATTTATAAGCATTTTGAAAAGTGGGGACATGGCCAATGTCCTCATATTTCACCCTCTCCTTGTAATACCTGTGTCATACCCATGTCATTATACACATTTGTGTCCTCATATGTCACAAAAACATGCCCACACACACACACAGTTTTTTTTTTGGATTGCTTACACACTAAAATTAAAAGTAGTAGCAAAACCTTACACTCAAGAAGTAAAATATCAGCCCATATTTGCACAACTATAACCACATTGTCAACTTCACACTTGTCGCAAAACTCTACACACAGTGATTTGCAAAACACTAAACAACCATTACACACAAAAATATATCATGAAGTCACTTCCTTGCAATACCAAAGCACTGACTGTCAAATTACCGCACCGTCCAAACAATTGGTTCAACACAGTCATCAGGTATGCAAACACGTGTGCTTAATTGTAGACACACCAATCAGGTGTATAAGCACTATAGAAGCAGTAGGTGAGTTCATCGGTCTTCAAGCACAATGGAAAGAGTCAGAGAAAGAGTAAGACGAGGAGGACAAGGCATCTGAGCCTTGACCAGATGGAGGTCAAGACGTTTCTTTCCAAGGTTGTCTTGCTAATGACAACATTACCTGCGCTGTTGATGAGAATCTCTGGCCAGATCCATCTAGGCGAAGAGACAATGCCTATTGTTTTATTTTTTTTATTTTATTTTTTGCAGTAAACTTGCAGTACAATTTTGTGCATTTTGTTACAGTATTATCAATGTCCATGTCAACATTTTGGGCGCATTGAGAAATAAATAAGTTGCAACATTGGTCTTGTGTAGTTTTTAGTGGATTTACCAAACTAGATTTTATCTGTGCATTGTTGATGGTAGCTTACTCTCTAATCATAGGAAAGTAGAAGTGCTAAAAGTGTTTTAGGTTTATCACAGCAGAGTGTAACTCGTGCAAACAGAATGTGAAACGTGTGTGTTTCATATGGGAACAAAGTGTGGTTTTTAAACAGAAGTGTATAGTTTTTACGAGAGTGTTTAATTATGCTAAGGATCTGTAGTGTTTTGCTAATTGGGTGTGTGGTTGTGCTAATATTGTGTAGTGTTTTGAAAACACAGGCCATGTTTTGAAAATTGTGCTTAAGCAATCCCAAAAAAAGTTTTCCATGTTTTCTGGAGTTTTTTTGTTTACTTAAATTTTTTGGAAAGAGTTTTTCCAGTTTCGTCAGCAGAACAATCCAAAAACACATTAAATAATAGTAAATAGTGACACTGAAGAGTTATATGTCTATCCCTCAAACAAAGCCTCGCTTTCATTCCCATTAAAAATAAAAAATAGTGCTGCTGTGAATAAGGTCACATAACTTGGGTCTGCAACTTAAAGGAATTGTAAGCATCTGTAAGAAATGTATTTCAATTAATCATAAAGGCCTTAGTTCAGTTGGGACATTTAAGTAGCTTTTATAAATGTGCCTTGGAAAAAAAACATTACTGTTGTGCATTCTGAGATAAAGCAATGGCACGGATATGGTTTACATAGACCTAGTACAAGTGGCTTTCAGTTAACTCAAACATGCATTTAGCCTGGGACTAATCTTAAGCATTGTCTGTGAAACCGGGGTTAGAGTTTTATGTTAACCCTGTGGCTTGTGGTCAGTGATTATACGTCATTACAGAGAGAGAGGGAGTATTAGAGGTGTGCACGTTCATAACTGGTTCTCACGCCACTGAAAGAGGGAAACTAGACTCACCCTCTTGCACCCATGCAAGATTTTTATGAAGGCAGCACCACCTAATGGTGTAAGTATGATATTGGACCAGTGCGCTTCATATATTTCACCTAACTTCTCTGACCACTGTTCAATTAGATATAGGCCTACATTTTATCACATATTTTGTTTTGATGACACAAGTCAGTTTGGGTGGTTTTGGAATATTTATACAATTTTAGAATAGTAATAATGAAAAATAAGTAAGCCGTGTGCAATTTATGTAGGGCATACAAAAGTCCTGACATGGAGAAGATACACTATAAAGATTAAAAGAATATTAGCCCGTAAAAAGCCAGCAAGAAGCTGTATTAGTATAATTAGTATTCTTTTTTTCCGTTAAAGTTAGCTTGACGGAGCGGTGCTAGGCAAGCAGTAAACAGTCAGGCGTTCTTTAGTGCTCTTTAGATGCAGCGTTTACATTTTTTTAATTGAAAGGAAAAGCAGCCTAAAAATGCACAGTCACATTAATTATTATAAATAATTCATTAATGAAATTCAGAGGACCCCCCAAGTTTATTTTTTACTTATAAATTATTAGGGGGGGTCCCTTAACGTATGGGTTCCCAAGCTCGCCCTCAATTCGAGCACTGGTCTTGAGTCTGCGCAGTAGCAACTTGGAGCCTGAGTCTAAGCACGAGGTGGAGCGGAGATATCAAGGTCCCGTCCTCTGACTATCTACAACTTTTGGTGAAATAAACAGATCTCTTCCTAAATGACATCTTCCTATTTTGAACAGGAGATTTATTATTTAATAATAATACAATTTTGTGTATGTATAGTAGCCTATGTATGACAGCCAGGGAAAGCACACTATTTGTGTCCGGTAAAATAGCCCGTTGTCTGTCATGACAGCAGGGGGCGCTGTAATGCTGAGCTCAGGGGATCTATGACATATTACCTGATTACAAGCACCTGCAGCTCGCCTGCCATATTCTTCAGTCGGCACAAGATCAGTTATTTAAATATGAACTTAATCCCTTTCTCCCTATGTCCCTCTCTATCCTTGCATACAGTATGAAAGGTAGTGTTTTTGATGCTTTGCTCGTCTTATGAGTTGAGGGGATAGTCGTTATACGTTTTGTCTGTCTGCTTTGTCAATGTTACTGTTGCAGTAGATTTTATTACGTTTTTTAGAGCCTTCTCCTGTGCAACATCTGTATTGTTAACATTAATGTATTGCTCCAGGGGACTGTTTTGAGGCTAAAGACTTCTTGGTGGATACGAGATAGGTCAGGGACAATCATTGATAGTATAAAACTGATTGCTGCATTTTATAAAAAGCATTTTATTATTATTCATGTACAGGCAAGTACTTGTATTGCTTTAGAATTTTTCATAACTTGATTAATAAAGAACATATTTGATAACTACTGTAAAGTTACTTTTTAGTGTACTTTATAGTACATGTTTGATAACTACTATAAAGCACTGTAACAGCAAATCTATTGTAATTTACTTATTTATTATTTTTCTTCCAGCATCATTCTGCTTTTGCCTCTGACTGACGATGACATGAAACTCTGAAATGTCCAGCAACTCCAGTTTTGTGCAGTTTTCGAAGGTAAAACAAGGCTATATTTGGAAATTATCTGACTAGGACTGGGGGCATTTAAACAGTATCCTGCTGATTTGCTGAAATACTATGAGACATGCTAGTATTTTCTTGCTAGGTTTGTTTCAAGGTGCTATCTGATTTTCATTTAGTATTTCAAAGCTCACAACCTCAACAACTTACTCTGCATCTCTCCTGCGTTGGGTGTTATTTCTATTTCTGCATCCGCCGAAATACATTCCCACCGATGATGGCAAATTCGAGTTGCCCCGCTGGAACCTTCTTTCAGTGATCAAATATAATGGTCTGAAATAAGAGCGAACAGATGGACTCGGATCTATTTTAGGGGTGTGATCTGTGATGTGATGGATGCTTAGAAGTTTGCATAACAATCTGGGCTACTTTCCAGACAATTTTAGTGTCAGAATTAATTATTTATGTTTGTTGTCTAATCATTCTGTTAAAGAAAAAACAGGACTCTGTTTTTAGCTTTTTCACAAAATAAAGTGCATGACTCACATTAGTAGCAATAAACCAGGACATGTATTGAAAATACAGAGGCTAGGCCTTAAAGGGTTAGTTCACCCAAAAATTAAAATTGTCACTAATTATTCAACCTCATGCCGTTCCAGATCCGTAAGACCTCCGTTCATCTTCGGAACGCAAATGAAGATATTTTTGTTGAAATTCGATGGCTCAGACAGGCCTTAATTGATACCAATGTAATTTCCTCTCTTGAGACTCATAAAAGGCACTAAAGACGTTGTTACAATGCCTATCTCACTACAGTGGCTCTACAATAATTTTATGAAGAGACGAGAATAGTTTTTGTGCGCTAAAAAAACTAGGTAACGACTTTTATGGTGATGGCCGATTTCAAAACCCTGCTTTGTGAAGCTTCAGAGCTTAATAAATCATCGAATCGATTCATGATTCGGATCGCGTGTCAAACCGCCAAACTGCTGAAATCACGTGACTTTGACGATCCAAACCGCGGATTAGATACACTGATTAGCTCCGAAGCTTTGAAATTGGCCCATCACTATATAAGTTGTTATTTAGGGGGTTTTTTGACACAAAAGATTTGCATGTGAAAAATCCTCCCTCCCTCTCTCATTTCTGTCAATAGGGGGAGATGTGAGGTAGGATTTTTCAGGCATGACTTTTTACTGTACCGAGTCTGAAGTACTCTCAGAAGTGCTATTCCGCCATACATTATAGTTCTCCTTTTTAATCCGCTTAGAAAAGCGCCACGTTTTATTTTATGTTACCATACTTGATCATTTAACTATTCGTGTAACTGTATTTAAATAAGGAAAGCGTGGAGGTGTTTGGTCGCTTATAACTTGATCTCTATTTGGTACCATAGTGAATGAACTGGGCTTAGTGGGCTAAGCTAAATGCTATCAGATCGTCACCGCGCATCAGAGCAATTAAGTGCATGCACTCAGACAAGTGGTACAGTCCCTGACAAAAGTCTTGTCGCTTATCTATTTTCCAGAAATACCTGATATTAACCTGACTTTTAATTAATTCATTGGTGTTAGAAATAGCTCATATGAAAAGCTAAAACCCTCCCAAATGATGTTTAATGCACTGAAATAAATAATTTTCACAGAAAAAATATTTATCATTTAATCAAGACAGAAAGGTCAAATTTTGGCAAGACAAAAGTTTTGTTGCCTATACAGAAATTGAACAAAGTTACTGCAAATACAAAAATATGTCAGCAAATTAAGTTGTGGTGCTGTGAGATCCAAATTTAATATCTTGTATGACTTCCATGAGCTTGAAGGACTGCATCCATGCGGTTTGGCAAGGATTCATACAATTTATTGATGAATTCATCAGGAATAGCTAAGAAAGCAGTCTTGCATGCCTCCCAGAGTTCATCAATATTCTTTGGTTTCGTCTTCCATGCGTCCTCTTTCATCCTACCCCACATATGCTCAATGATGTTCATGTCTGGTGACTGGGCTGGCCAATCCTGGAGCATCTTGATCTTCTTCGCCGTGAGGAACTTTGATGTGGAGATGGAAGTATGCGATGGAGCACCGTCCTGCTGCAGAATTTGGCCTCTTTTATGGTTGGGAATAAGAGGTAGCTAAGATTTCTTGGTATTTTAGACTATTGATGTTGCCTTCCACCCTGCAGATCTCTCGCACACTCCCATACTGGATGTAACCCCAGGCCATGATTTTTCCGCCACCAAACTTCACTGTTTTCTGGGTGAATCTCGGATCCATTCGGGCACCAGTAGGTCTCCTGCAATATTTGCGGCGACTGTGGTGTAATTCAACAGAAGATTCATCTGAAAAAGCCACCTTCTGCCACTTTTCCAGCGTCCATCCTTTTAGCAGGCTGTGGGCCTTGGCAAATGCCACACGGTTTTTCAATTGTCTTTTGTTTAGTGCTGGCTTCTGGGCACTGATTCGACCATGGAGGCCATTTCGAATCCGACAAACTGTTCTGGTTGACACAGGGACTTCAGGTGACCAGGTCTCGTGGAGCTCTGCTGCAGTGGAAAATGGGCTGGCCTTGGATTTTCGAGCCAACAAATGGTACTCTTGAGCAGTTGTCTTGCGGGGTCTGCCTGACCTGGGCTTGTCAAAAACATCTCCAGTCTCTTCAAATCTTTTTTTTATCCTCTGTACTTGACGCTGAGACACATTGAAGGTGTCTGCCACATCAGCAGTGGATCTGGTCTTCAGCCTCTTGATAATCAAAACTTTAGTCTCAGGGTGAATCTTAGGCATGCAATGCTGTTTCATGCATACTGAGCTTTTTACACTGTTAAAGACTTGGATTCCCATCCTACACATAGACAAAGTTTCAAAAACTAATGTTGGGCGTTTGATGGAGTATTTCTGTGTTAAAAATACTCCTTCCGGTTTCCCAAGTTTCGGAGAGTTTTTTTCGAGTATGGCTCGGCTTGACGTTATTAGAGCGGAAGGTCCTTGTATGGGCCGTACGGGCTCTTCTCCCGGAAGGGTGCACGCACGCGTGTGACTAGAGTGAGAGAGGAAATGCACGCCCATAAACACTCCGCTCTGCGCTCCACTTTATTCCTACGGGTGACATCAAGCGACTTCAACGCTTCAGCACAGCATTCCGGGAAGGCAGCGCTGCATTTGAACCGATTTGAACGCAGAAATGATGGGAAGCTTCAGTCGCGCCGCAAAAGTGGATCTCCATGGTCACTGCTGTCAGGACTTCACCAAATCATACCAAAGAAGTGTGTTTTTGACTGAGCGGTCCTAGCGATAAAGGTTCGGTCCTGCTTTGGAAGCAGGCGGTGAGTAAAACTGCTTCAAATGTCTGTGCTCTTGGCTATCGTCGCGTGAGTAAACATCAGTAAACGACACGATCGTGTGCTTCGAATACGGACTCCATTGCTGTTCTCTGTATAACGTTACACTAGTCTGACGTGCAAAACCGTTTTGCTTGCTACTGTTAAGGTTTAGTCGCATACAATAGTCCATAAACCGAATCATGTCCTCATAAACTGCGAGTAAACACACACAAATGTTGACAGGCCACTAAATACAGTACATACCACAGAGACGGACGTCCTGCTGTTGCTGTTTCTCCTGTTCAATTTATTTCAGCCTCCGAATGAATCTGGATCATGTATCTATTAGCTGAGATCGATAGCCATGGGTTTCTCCACGCATGAGGACGTCACCGCTTTGTTCGCGCTCGTCATTCTTTAGCTCCGCCCACACGATACACCTCCAGGTGCTCGTTTTTTTTTGGAAAGACTCGGTAAAGCCCATATTTCTTTTATAAATACAATAAAACTAAAGACTTTTCGGAGATACAAAGGATGCAATACTACTCTATAGGTACTCAATATTGACATGAGATAGTTAGTCTCAATAACATACAATAACATAGTTTAAAGCTGCTGTCCGTAACTTTTTTTGTGTTCAAGGACTACAAAAACTATATAATGAGAATTTATAACATGAATCCATTTTTCAAACCGTGTTTTTTTTCTTACCTTGAATTATTATGTTACACTTATAATAAGTGTTCATATTGGGACGATTTCAGACCGGTCTGGTAGGAACCGCTGCGGAGGAGCACAGTCCATGCGTGACTCGCCCATAGACATAAACAGAGAGAAGTAGCTCCGGATGTATTGTTCTTCCGCAAGACACATGCAGTTCTGTTTATTACCACTAGAGTTACGCCAAAAGTTACGGACTGCAGCTTTAATATGAACAAGCGGTGAAATATCCCTTTAAGGGGACAGTAAATAAATTCGGCCATTTATTTACCCTCAAGTTGTTCCAAACCTATATTAATTTCTTTCTTCTGCTGAACACAAAAGAGGTTATTTTGAAGAATATGGATAACCAAATGGTTGATGGGCCCCATTGACTTCCATAGTATGGAAAAAAGTCAATTTGGCCCATGAACTGTTTGGTTAATGACATTCTTGTGACAAACTGATAAAAAATATCTTGTGTTCAGGAGAAGAAAGAAATTCACATCGGTTTGGAACAACTTGAGGGTGAATAAATGATGACATAATATTCATTTTTGATTGTTTTGATTGAACTTTCCCTTAGACGTCTTGGAGAAACCTACAGCAGTTGCGAATTGCTAATAATCATATCTCAAAGGCAAAGCTAATACACAGAAAGGTTTAAATGCTATGAAATAATTTCTATATACAGAACAAGCATTTTGGGATTTTTTAACTGAAAGTGTATAGAGTATTTATATAGTTTGTGTGTGTGTGTGATTGTTTGAGTGAGTAAAATACTTTTTTTGTGGAGAGAAATTGTCAGATTAGAAGATAAATACATCTGAGACGCTAGTCTTCCTGTTGTGTCATGTATTTTTTGGTAGAAAATCTTGAGCATGTAAGTGATAAACGTCTGATTTGCTGTTTTTAGATTGTCCAGCTTCCACTGTCATAACAGCCTGTTTCCAAAAGGTGGAGCTGTGTGCTTACAGCCAATGTGACTGTATGTTAAAAGCTCAGTCTTCAGTTTATCAGCTTTCCATCAAGGTTTTGTTTTAAGTGTCAAGTTTCTTTGGAGCCAAAGGTGTTAGTTTAAGATATCCAACAGACACTTTGATGCAGATTGTGAGTTCTCTATTTCTTTTTCTTCTCTGTTTATTAGTCAGTTCAGGAGACACAAGAAGTTATTGAGCTGAGACAGAGGGAATGGGTCTGGCTTATAGTCTCTAATAGACTCTCAAACCTGCATTACTTCCCTAAGCACGATGGCTCTCAGGCCTGTCAAGAACATGTGCTGCACTGCGAGTCTGACAGAGCGTCTCATCTGAGTGAATCTTCACCAGATGTCTGACCCGTGTTCTCTCAAACTCCTGCTGTGAAATGCTTTTAGTTAAAAACAAAAATGACCTAAATGAGTCGAATTCAACATCTTAAAGGGACAGTTCACCCCTAAAATTAACAATCTGTCTTTATTTACTAACACTTATGTTGTTGCAAACCCATATGGTCCAATAGGGACATAAAAACCAAAAAGCACCATAAAAGTATCGTTAAATTCAAATTCTTCCAATAAGCCATACAACAAGCTTTGTACAAAGAACAGACTGAAAGTTATTTTCACTGATAGCTTGCCTTTTCCTCCACTAAAGCTCGCATTTACATTTAGTCATTTGGCACAGACACTGTTATCTAAAGCGATTTACAAATGAGGAACATCACAAGCAATTTATCATTTGAGATTGAACAATACTTCCAAAAGTAAACTAGATACTGAAGCTGGATTAAAAAAAGACATTCAAATGATAAGCCGTTAAAAAAATGCTTAAATGATGACAAACTGCCTTCAAATATTTTTGTAGCATGTCACATTTGGTTATACATGTGATAACCAATATTATTTTGACATCGGTTTATGCAAATGTCTGTTTAAAGAGTCTTCCAAAATTCTGAATTTGTAAGGACAGAAGTTATTATTTTTTGAGTGAATGATATCTGTAATAATAAGGTGAACATTGTATTGACATCAGTGTAAGGTCAGGTACTCTAAAAATGTAATTACATCTTCAACAGAGAATTTAGATTACTGTACTAATTACTCTCTTTAAAAAGTATTGCATTGATTATTACTAATTACTTTCTAAATCCCATATCAACCTCAACCAGTTGATGAATAAATGAGACATTTTAATTCTTTCAAATGAAAATCAAATTGCATATATTATTCTTAACTGACCAAATTGCATATATTATTCCTAACTGACCAAAGTGTTTAAAGGGAGAAAGTTACTTTAAAAACATACAATTGAACATCAGATGTTAAATTTTGATGTTAACTCTATAGTATATACACTATTTAATATGACTACATCAGAAGAAATTGTAATTAAATTGCAGATAAATTTAGAGTAATCCCTTACTTTACTTTTTCAAGGAAAAGTAATTCATAATTCCAAGTAATGATTAAGGGTCAGTTGTTCAAAAAGTTTAATCTGGATCAGAATGATCTGGATTTGGATATCTTGTTTTTCTATCCAGAATCAGGCAATCCATCTTACTTTTGTGCGGATTGGTTCACCCTGATCCAGATACAAACTTTTTCAGATTACCAAATCTGAATTACTAGTAAAAAAAAAAAAAAAAACTAAAGAAAACAACACTTCAATGCTTTTGTGATCTCTCAGAAAAGTTTCACATTAGCACTCACCCGAGAAACTTTGCATTTACTCACAAAGAACTTTTGACTTGGTCATCATCTCTTATGATTGTGCCAATGTAGTTAACAAACAGATTAAAAAAAACACTTAAATTAAATGAAATATTATTTGTTAAATATTTACAGCTGTTCAGGAATTATTTTATGGCGCCAAAATATTTTACTTTACTGTATAGGCTACCGAAAGGCTTAAAGGGATAGTTCACTTTGAAATTAAATTTTGATATGTTTTAGCTTACCTCATGGGCATCCGAGATGTAGGAGTATTTGTTTCCCCAGTAGTTTCAATTTTGATCATTTTAGGTCAAACCGTTCTTGTCTGTGCCTCACATAATGCAGGTCTATGGTCACCACCTCAAAGAGCATACACAGAGAAGTCCAAATTAAACAATCCCCCATCGTAAGTACACGCTGATGGCCTAAGACACGAAACGAGTGGTTTGTGTGAGAAAACGAACAGTATTTATATCGTTTTTACCTCTTGTACACCACTACATCCAACTGATCCGAGGGCGCACGTGCGTGTTTCCTGTGGTGTACAAGAGGTAAAAACTATATAAATACTGTTCATTTTCTCACACAAACCACTCGTTTCATTCCACACCCGTAAGACCTCCGTTCATCTTCAGAACACAGTTTAAGATATTTTATATTTATTCAGAGAGTGTATGAAAGTTTATATGCACACTATACTGTCCATGTCCAGAAAGGTAATAAAAACATCAAAGTAGTCCATATGTGCAGTGTTGCCACAGTTACTTTGAAAAAGTAATCTGATTACTGATTACTGATTACTCCTTTAAAAAGTAACTTAGTTACTTTACAGATTACTTGATTTTAAAAGTAACTAAGTTAGATTACAAGTTACTTTATTAGTTACATTCAGGAGTTGCCGACAACACCCCTGCCGCCTCAAAATAGAAATGACAACCGTTTTTGGCAACACACTTTATTGCATTTATGCCAGAGCCTGACGGCCCGACTTTTTTACGCCCCTTTTTTAGGCTTCTCCTTCGTTTTATATTTATTTTAATAATTAAAATGAACAATGAGATGTGCTGGTGGAAACAACATGAGACCATGATAGCTTGCGCCACTGTCGAGAAATGGCTCGCCAGGGTTAAAGAGTCCGTTTCTTCAGTGCAGCTGCTAGAGTTATGGCCTTTTTACAACCGGTTCCTTCATTCGTTTTCTCTGAGCAGGTATCTATCGGATTGCTAAATGACCGGGAGTAACGTTAGGCCTAAATGCCTTCCGAGAGTCTTTCGAGACGTATTTAATTCTGATCACTCAAACAAACCGATTCAGAAGGTGCATGAAAGCATTTCAAACTAAACCGGACAAATGTAAATATATCTGGTTGTTTAAACCACATGTGTAAATTTTACTCCTGGCAAATAATTAAGAAATAAATGTGTGAGAGTGTGTTATGTTGTAGTCAGATAGATATGACGGTGCTACTGCTACATCGCTGCAAATGAGTAAAGCAAGCCAACGCAAATGGCCGTTAATGAAACTTTAAAATAAGTCACACAAAACACAATCATCTTCAATATAAATTAATGAGACTAATGATCTTACCAGTGCTTAGGTCGCTCTCTCTCATATTGCGATCTTTGAATTTGAAATGGGCTGCTGAATAAAATGCTAGAATCTTTTGCTTTGATGTAAACTCCGTTAAATGAGCATAGGCTATACCGCGGGAATTGAAGATCGGATTTATATTAATTTAGCTGAAGTCTAAGGTAGGCTATAAGACAACCTGCATGTCCTTTTTTTTTTTTTTAGATTGTGTAGCCCGTTTCGTTGTTTTGAGCGCCGTTGCGAGCAATAGGCTAATCTATCAGCCTGCCTCAGCTCGTCAGAAATGCCTTTGTGGTGGTATAATAACTAGCCTACTTTGTTTTTAATGTCAAAGTGGTTATATTTCGTTTCATTTCTTTATTGAGTTCATTTAGAAAAATGTTTAGAGCAATTTTTGTTTGTTAAATTAAAGTTTTAATTTTTTTATGTGACGACCCAGTGAGTTAACCGCATGTTTAATAGCCTAGTCTCTCAAACCAACTCTTGAATTGTCTTGCCTATATAAACTTTAATTTAACAAACAAAAAATTGCTCTGAACATTGTTCTAAATTAGGATAAAAAAGAAACGAAATGAAAAATAACTACTTTGACATTAAAAACAAAACTGAACTATTTTAATGGCTGCAACAATGTAAAAAGTAAAATAAATAAATAAAAAACACGGGCTCCAGCCGGACTCGGGCTGAGAATTTTGATAAGCTGTCGGTTTTTACAAAGGAAAATGACTAAAATAGTAACTCACAGTGACTTGGATAAGTAACTTTAATCTGATTACTGGTTTGGAAATAGTAACGCGTTAGATTACTCGTTACTGGAAAAAAGTAGTCAGATTAGAGTAACGCGTTACTATGTAACGCGTTACTGGCATCACTGCATATGTGATAGTTAGTTAGTTAGTTAGTTAGTTAGTTAGTTAGTTAGTTAGTTAGTTAGTTAGTTAGTTAGTTAGTTAGTTAGTTAGTTAGTTAGTTAGAATGTCTTGACGCATAGAAAATACATTTTGGTCCAAAAATCACAAAAACTACGACTTTAGATGCTTTTCGATGCTTCAAGAGATTCTAATGAACTAACTGATGTCACATATGGACTACTTTGATGATGTTTTTATTCCCTTTCTGGACATGGACAATAAAGTGTGCATATCCTCTCGGACTAAATATAAAAATATCTTAAACTGTGTTCTGAAGATGAACGGAGGTCTTACGGGTGTGGAACGACATTAGGGTGAGGAGTTAATGATATAAATCTCATTTTTGGGTGAACTAACCCTTTAACAGTTCAACTAATCAAGTGCAAAATAAAAAATAAAAAGTTGTGTATGTGTGCGTGTGTGCGTGCGTGTGTGTGTGTTATGATACAAATGCATTTTTTGACAGTTTTATTACATTTTTATTACTGAAATCCACCCTCAGTATAATCAGTATAATCAGTATAATCCAGATTTCAGAATCCTTTTTTTCTTTTGAACAATCAATTTGATCTAATTCAATAGCCGAAATCCGATCATTTTACTTTTGAACAACTGGCCCCAACACTACTTGGCATTAAGCGCTTGTTTCCACTGAGCAGTACGAATCAGTACAGTTTGGTACGTAAGGCAATTTTTGCCGTTTCCATTGTCAGAAGTTGTGAATGGTACCCTAATTCCGAACAGTACCGTTTTTTGGCACCCTTCGGTTGGGGTAGCTAACACAGTATTCCAGGACTAAAGGGTGAAGTTGGCCTCTGCAGAATGTTGATTCTGGGCCGAGTTGCGTTTGCGTGCTTCTGTTGTCTAGTAAACACAGAAACTGGTGGCGGTCTTTCGAATCAGCTTTGACTGCGATTCTGGAAGACTTGGAGTTAAGCTTTTCTCTGAGAAAAGAACAAAGAACGTCACTGAAGTCATTCTTAAAAAGGGAAGATGTGTTCAGAGTTTAACCGACCAGATACGGCGAATGTTTAATCTATTAACTAGCTCTGTTTCACCTTCGTTGCTCTGGTTGGTTGTAGCTCTATCCTATCGTGTGCAGAGGGAGTTTGAAAGACAACCGTTTATCCCGCCCCTCGGATTGTGCCCTGTCTATGATGAGGTTCCAGACCAATCATCTTGATGTGGGTCTGGCTTGTCAGGCTAGTATTCCCATACTTTTGATAACAGTGGTCTCTGTTTTTGTGATAGAATGCAACTTTCTCCATTCCCTGTATGCCATTACGCGAGATGTAAACAAACAGTGTGACAGTGTATTTTTGTAGTCGACATAATCGATGACGTCGACGTGTCGTTGCAGCACTAATACACATTAAGCATGTCTATTTGATTAGTAGATTAACATGAGGCGATCTGGCACTGAATGCGTTTGTGAAATCATGCAGAGTGCTCGTGGCCGCTGTTTTCAGGAGGCTCGTGCACTGACTAGCGCTTCAATCGTTCGCTGTTGCGGAGACTATTCATTCCGCTGAAATCACTAAACGAAATGCACCCATTGTGATGTGTCCCTGTTCTTGATATGCAATCACTGATTAACATCTTTGGTTTTAACGAGAAAATAAATAAACTATACACAGCAGATCTATGTATTTATTCACTAAAATAAAGACTCTCTGCACTACAAAATATTGTGTTATAGCAGATATAGGATGAAACTATAATTTCTGGATACACGCACTCCTATCGCAGATAGTTACAGTTTTGGAGAGGTGCGCGTCAGGGTATGGCGACGGGTACGGCGTATGTAACGCATCTATGTGTATGGTACGGCATACCTTCTGCGTGCTTTTGACGCAGAAGTATAAATTGGGCTTTAGAGTCCTGAAGAGTCCAGATTATCCTGTAAGTTTCAGAGCTGAAAACGTCCTTTTTAGTCAAAGAAAACATTTTATAGACACCAGGCCCAGAAAACGATCGTGAGCTTCCTTCTTACGTCACCGCCTCTATAGCACGTCTAATTCAGTAGCCCCGCCCACGACTCATGGAGCTGTTCGGATCATTGCCAGCAGCAATAAACATGTGTAAGAAGATAGCAAGATATTGTGTAAGAACAGTTGCTGCATAAGATTCCTTTGGATCATAATATTAGGAATGTGTAATGCGTCATTTATTTTTAATGAAGTTCCAGCTCACGTGGGGAAGAACGTTTGTGTGTTCGCTTCATTTCACTTCAGTCTCAAGTGCTGGATTTGCAGACACAATGTTGTGCTTTCTATATTGGATCTGACAGGAATGGTGCAACACACTTATGTGAGTAAAACATCTTTTTTAAATGTAGGCCTAATAGTAGTCCGGGGGCTGTGTGTTTTCCAGATGGGCTACCAAAACGTACGCCCGTCGGCAGAAATTCTTTCTTGATCTAGGCGCGCGTGCGTGCGTGTGTTTGTGTGTGTGTGTGTGTGTGTGTGTGTGTGTGTGTGTGTGTGTGTGTTTGCACTTATATCGACCGATCGTGTGGGTTGATATATTACATCGACCATATAATACAGAAATTATATTCCAATCAATCGCGAATGGATGAGAACTAAATCATTGTGTTTGCTTGATAAAGACGTTTACAAGTCCTGTGGTCGAGAGAATCATTGCAGTTGCCGCTTTCAAAATACTGGTATCTCTCCCTCATGTCAACTGACAGGGGCATTAAATATGCAAATCTTATCCAATCCTTGCCATGGGCATTTACTTCCATGTCTATCCATGTAAATATTCCATATTTATCGATACTGGAATATATGAAGTGATACGATACTCAGTTTCTACAGAATCTATATCAGCTGCGCTCTCCTCTCCTTTACGACCAACAGCGAGTTGACATCCACCTGCATATTCTCCTTTAGCCTGGTTAATCCCATCTATGAGCACTAATACATCTATGGGTTAACCTCTGAGCACGGCGGATGCGTGTTCTGCTGGATTTTTCCTCATTACAGAGTGTTAGTGTTAGTGTGTGATCGGTCTGAATTACGCGCAGGATTGCACATAATTCTACTAATCCCCGCAGATTTCGCGCTCACATCTGAAGCGCGCACACACACACACACACACACACACACACACACACACCATAATAAAGCCGCCTCTGACATACAAGTGCAAACATTTGCTTCTTTTTCCAGCTTATTATTGGTCAGGTACACTTAAAAAAATCTCAGTGCAAATCTTGGAGAGTATTAATGTAAACACAGTTGTAAACAGTTCAGGAAGAAATGAAGAATGAGTAACAGGAACAGTGTTTAGGATCCATGCGTGTTAGGTCTTAAAGGGACAGCAGTTATTTGTTATTCAAACTACAAAAAGACGAATGATCACGCTGCTCTTGACTGATCAACTTGTGTAACTTTAACGGTTTCATCTGTAGGCTATTTCATTTTTTACAAAGAACATTATCCAATGTTGTTTAAAATTTAATTACTTAGCTTTTTTTTATTCAGTTTCTTACATGAATGTTAGATTTACCTGAAAAAATAAAGCAGTCTATTTCATTTGTATCTTTTATTCTATTGTATTTATTTGTGCTATTGTTTGTAATATGTTTATTTGTTCTTATTTTATTACTGTTTACTCGTCTTTTTTAATTCAATTTACCATTCGAAATCAATCCTCCATGTGCTGTGTAAGCTATTTATTGCAACACAATTACCCCGTTGTAAAAAATACATTAAATAAATATTTGTGAGAGAATTTTAATAGTAATTGATCAATGTTTATATATGAGAAAAAGCTTAAAAGCTTTATCATACAAAGTGATCTTTATCAGATAAAGTGAATTTTTGATTGACTTTCAAGAAACAGACAAAAAAGTATTATATTAAAAATATCTATTTGACAGTATATGCAACGTTTCTTCCCCATGGTACTGAAAATAGCATTGAATATTGATGTTGACATGTTTTGACTCCACCCCTCAAAGAATCGGAATCGAGAATCGAAAAGAACCGAAATCGAAAGTAAGAATTGGAATCCGAATCCGAATCTTTCCAATCAAAAATATGCCCAACCCTAAGGAACATGCTGGCCCTGTGAATTTTTTTGTAAAAAAATTAAACAATGAATAATAAGTTCTGTTGTCATAGTATTTATATTATTATTATTATTTTTATTTATTTTGTATTTATTTTTTACTGTGGTTTCAATTTAGTATCGGTATCAAGGTATTTTAGTCTGGTATCGTATCGAAGTCATAATTTTGGTATCGTGACAACACTAATAAAAACCCAGTTTTCAGGAGAGAACCTCAAAACCAGTGTAGAAAATAGCATATAACTTATTGGTTATGATGTTTTTGAATGTAAAAACCACACAATTGTCATTAGTTGACCTCAGACAACAGCATAAAAAAAATATAAAAAGCCAGTTCATGGCACCTTTAACAATTCACTGTAGTGTATTATGCAGTGATCCTCTGTTCCTCCTGATTGTAAAGTCTGTTATGTCAGTGAAGTTGTCCTGATCTTTCCCTAGTATTTCTCCCTCTAGTCCTTCACTGCAGACAAGAACTGACAGTATCCCTCCTTCCTGCACGCCCTTTCCCCTGACCTTTCCTGTCTACTTTTCTCGGGTTCAGACGAGAATGATGAAGACTCTCAGTGCTCAGGCCAGTATGACTAAGACAGAACAAGATTACCTGTGACATAGGCGGGAGAACAGATGCACCAGAGTGTTTGTTCAGTGACACGGACGTGCTGCAATGCATTGTGGGACTGGATTCAATGCATGTTCCAATGAACTGCCTCATTCGTCTCGATATGACCAGTCTGTGGTCTCTCTCTCTCTCTCTCTGTCTCTCTCTCTCTCTCTCTCTCTCTCTCTCTCTCTCTCTCTCTCTCTCTCTCTCCCCCTAATGGGTCGAAACAGCTGTGAAAAAGAGCAGCTCACACTAACATCAGCCATTATTTCATTACTCTGAATGTTGAAGTGTGCAGAGAGCCGAAATACGTTAATGACGACAGCAGCATGTCAACACGGAGTGGATGTGGCATTTATTACAGGGCTTGATCATCCTGATGCATTGCACACATGATTGTGTGAAAACGTGAACATGGGTTTTTATATTGATAGAGAGGCTTTACAGACTGGAATAAACAGCCTGCTTGTTGTTTCACATTAGAAAAATTTTTCAACACTTCTTTGGAGATTGGAAAACATCTTGGATTTGCAGAGATTCCTCTAGATAAAATACTCTGTTACATGATGTTTTTTAAAGAGAGACAACTTCTCAATGAGCACTGTGCTTGCAATTCCAATAATACCCTCTCCAAAGCGTATATAGGAGCCTGTCCGGTAGTAGCCTCGAGGCAGACTTTTGATTATTTGTGTAATATTTGCAACTTATTTGGAATAAGATACCATCTGAGCGACATATAAAGCAGTGAAGTGTTCGCCGTTTTGTATTTTATGTTCTCGGAGGTGGATAAATTAAAGTTATTAATAAATCATAATATGGACTGTGACTGGGGGAACAAACTTTGTGTGGGAAATGTGCCTCATTCATGAAATGCAAGCAGAATTAATGTTTGTTTAAATCATTCATAAAGCCATTCTGACGCAAGTTTTCGGATTCATGAAAGTGCTTGTATTTTCATGAATAGTTAGTTGATTCAGAAAAAAGGTACACCTGCTTTCACCCACTTGTAAATTGTGCATAAAACACGAGAATTCTAAAGATTTTGCATTTTGATAAATCACCAAAATAATATTTAACAAAAAAATAACATCTGAGGGTTATGGAGTGATTGTGAATTCAGTTTTCAGGAAGGTCCCTTTTACATGCAATACATGCAAGTAACTCTGAATTTGTAGATTGTGTAGATTTGAACAATTTGTGTAGATTTGTGATCGGAACATCTGTCTTTCAAAAATTAAATTAAATAATAAAATTCTGTTATATCACCCTGAGATATCAGGATACATCAATATGCTCTCAAGTCTCAACAATAAGGACAGTAGTCCAGAATTAAGCCCTGAGGGTTTTTTTGAGTTTTTTTTTGTCTGAGTGATATTCACAACTTTAAAGACTCATAACTCCAAAACTATAGCAAGGGGAGTCAAATGGTAGGTATCATTTGTTAGCAAACATTTTATATTTGTAGAAAATATACATTGTAGTATATTTGGACAATCTAGTGCTGAGAAACTGCTTATAAAATACTTTTTTTTAAATATATATAAAATAATATTTTTTATTTGATATGCAATAACTCAGGTAGGAAATATGGTTGAAGCCTAATTCTTGTTTGGTGATGTTCCCCCATATGAGTTCTGTATCTGGATCAAATTTTGTGTTGATAACATAACGTAATAAAAGGTTACATCATTGGGAACAAATGTAGCATTTTTGTTCAATCATTGACATTTATAAAACTGTTGTTTTCTGAGTGACATGCACAACTAAGACTCATAACTCCAAAACTAGGTAACTTTGATTACATTTGTACAAAATAATGCTGAGAAACTGCTGATAAAAGACAAAAAATAGTATTATTGTTTTAATAATTTTATAAATATTTATAATTTGACACGGAAATATGGTATCATACAAATTATTTTTTGGTGATGTCCCCCTATATGTGTCCTGCATATGGATCAAATTTTATTGATATCATAAAGTAAGAAAAAGTTACAGCATTGGGAAAAAAGGTAGCCTTTTTGTTTAATCATTGACATTTCTAAAAGTGTTGTTTTCTGACATTCAGAAATGTAAAGCGCGGGACACTTCGGGCAGGACACTTTGGGCTTAAGGGGTTAAAGGAACTGTATGTAAGAAATGTATTTATTATTATTAATAATAAAATGGCTTTGCTATGTCACTTGACATTAAGAAATCATGTTAATTTCAAATACTTATATCACTGACAACAGTAGTCCGGTCAGGATATTGTCATTTAAAAGTTGTTGTTGCAGCTCTCAACTGATGTTGATGTTGTCATGTTGTGTTTTGGCCTGAAGCTCCACCCTCCACCTATCCACCAATCACGAAGTCAGGAGTGTTTGGGCATCCAGGTTGCCAGATCTGCTCTAGTTGCCACAGCTGCAGCTACAAACGTTCCTGCTGATCCTGCAGCTTATCTGGCAACCTCGAGTCAAGGGGGAGGGGGAGAGGGAATACACCTGCAATACCAGTTTTGGCCACAATCTTACATACACTTCCTTTAACCATTTTTATTTTTGGTCATGTTATTAAATAGTTTTTATATTTGCTACAGATTAAAATAATCATATTCATGAAATCTAAAGGTTGACATTTAAACATTTGCAAAAAGCTGACAAGTATAGGTCTATAGATACTGTATAACTTCATAAACATTTCGGTAATAGTTTACAACAAAGTGTTATTAGTTAACAATAGTTAATGTATTAACTATCATGAACTTACCATGAAAAATATATTTTTTTACTGTATTTGTTCATCTTTGTTGACACTAACTTAACATTAATTACAAATACAGCTGTTCATTGGTTGTTTATGTTAATTCACAGTGCATTAATTAATGTTAACAAATACAACTTTTGATTTTAATAATGTATTAGTAAATGTTGAAATTAACAAAGATTAATAAAAGCTGTAGAAGTGCATTTAGAACTGTAGAAGTGTTATTATAAGTTCATGTTAACTAACTGATGAAACCTTATTGTAAAGTGTTTCCAACATTTAGTATTTTTCAGCACATTCTTACTGATGCATAAAAATGGGTGTAGAACATAGACTGTAAAAAAATATGGACGTACTATCTGTGACGTCACCCATAGGATTCTGATAAGCCGTTCTGAAGCTTAAAGTAGGGGCGAGCTGGCGATGGCCATCTTGCGAGCGAGTCATCGCGTGTCACTCCCGGATAACAGAAAAAGGGCAAAAAGGTGGGATGTGGGCGGAGCTTAGGTGACGCAATGACTAGACGGCGGATAAATGGCTATCCACCTGTCATTCAAAGTAACCGCGCCCTTAATTATACAGAACTTTAAGGCTTTATATAATGTAAACTAATGAGTTTTTTAAAAAATTCACCCCCTCACAGTTGTCATGAAGGTCAAAATTAGCCGTATAGGCCAAAACCACAATTTTTACCAGGCTGTAAACATGTTTTTTGCTGCTGTAAAGTTGGAAATTTTAACATGGGGCTCAATGAGATTCTGCTCCCTTCTGGAGCCTGTCTCTAGTGGTCAGTGGTCAAGGAATTGCAGTTTACATTACTTCCGTATTGGCTTCAAGAGAGATCGCGGGGGAGGTTGCCACTTGGTGTAGAAGATCAATGTGTAAGTATCCGCACAAGTGAACTGGCCTGAAACACTTTTACTGGTCCTCTGTTCAGTGGTCGTCACTCATCAGCGGTCATCCTTATTGCAGAGCCTTCCAGATGGTTCACCACCTTAGATGATACTTCTTTTGATCATATTTCAAGGTCTGTTATGAGCAATACTCATGTTATTATTCATAATCCATAATCCACCAGATATTTAGCCTTTTTATGAATTGAATATCTGTCAGTTACTCTACTGAAAGGCTGCATTTAGCATCTATATATCTCTTTAAGAAATACATCTAATTGGTGTCTGGAGGTCAGGCCGCGTACCCGCATATCTAGTCATTCAGTTATAACTCAGACTAGTTGGCTGAAAACATGAGGTCCTTGAGACCTCATTTTTTGAACGGACAAAGCTCTCATTCTAAGTTCTCTTGTGTTGAGATTGAACTTATATATTTCAGGGTCAATATCCAGCTTGTATCTAAAAAAAGGGCCATCGAGAGAACGCTTACAAAGCCAAAGGGTTAAACGAAAGGAGCTTTTTTGTTGCTTGCCGCCCAGAGGGAAAGCCACAGATTTTCCCTATGTTTTCATTTGTGCCGCACAGCTAACAAAAGGGCTATTGGAGATCAGGTTTGTTGTCATTTGAAAGCAATGACCTTGCCTCCGCCTTTTATAACAGGTCATACTGTTTTGGCACAGAAGCACTCATCTGGATGCCTCGTCTCAGCGGGGCGACCCGCAGAAATGCCTCCATAATAATGGAGCCAGTGATTGTTCACAAACAATCAACTGGAAGGCAATCCGGCTGATAAGAGAGACGGCTTTAGCAAGGAGATGGGTTATGAACATGGCAATGAGAGGTGCTAGATCTGAAATAGGAAAGGCAGAGGCTCTATAACCTGTAATCCCAGAGACACCCAAAGCCCTCGGCAGTCAATGAGAGTGGCAATCACTGATGGATCACCTTTCTGACCTGCCAGTCATGGCATAAATGGGTGCAGCGGTATTTCTCAGTTTGGTTTGTGTAAAGTTAAATGTGGGTTCCTTTTCGCCTGGTGGTTTAGATTTGTAGCTGAAAATACAAAGGTCATGAGGTCAATGTTTGGAAAGGGTGACCTAAAAAATAGCTTTTTATTTACCTGGCCTTTAAAAGAACCAGTTAGGCACCGTTTAATTCAGAAGACTGTGGGTCAGGAAGGGAAATGTGGTAGCTTTGCGGTTAAGGATCTGTACTCCAAATACAGTGGTTACGTTCTTTATAGCTTTTTTTTAGGGAATGCACTATAAATAATGATCATTTTGAGTGACTGGGATTGGTAATTTGCTCTGTCATGTAGTGCTGATTTACATCATCTGTATTTTAAAGGGTGACCGGGTATGTTATTTTAATGGAATTATTAATTTATTAATTATTAGGTCAAATCATTTGAATGGTTACGGAGAAACTGACATCCAGGGGACACATACGTGATCGATCCTGGGTGGCAACATCAATGCATTCTAGCAACACGGTAGTCGTGTATGCAGGGAAATTCACCATACCCCTTCGTTCTAAATGTGGTCCCTGAAAATCTATGTTTGAAGGGATATCTGGCCCTTCGTCTTACCCCTACCACTTCAGCCAAATTAAGACACCCCTACCCCTTCATGTAGGGAAAAGTGAATGGCTATGAGATAGAAATGGGACTTGACCTTAGTCAACCTTGTCCTTTTTTTAGTCAAGTTTAATCAACTAAATGTCTTAGCATTTTAGTCTAGATTTCATTAATGAAAATGTAATCATATTTTCGTCAATCGGCTTCTATAATTCCGATTATTTTGCTCAAAATTATAATCACAATGACTGTTGTCATTTAAAAAATGTATTTATTGTTGCACTTTTAGCTAGAAGCACAAAAGAGAATGTCAACCCATATGCATGGTTTATATTACCTCCTCTAGTTTAATATAGGCTATTTATCATATAGGCCTAATGAAAAAACAAGAAACTTGTCTAAAAATGTAAAACAATGAAATCCCACATTACTTTAATGTTTATCTTTTAAAACAACGGCAAAAAAGACTTTCACACAGAGGTTGCATAAGTGCAATTATTCAGCAAACGCAATTTTAAATAGTCGAGAGATCCATGCTTAGATTTATTACAGTTCATCACTAAGAAGACTTGATGGCAGATTTAGTCACACAAACGGCACAAGCTCGTGAGTCGTGACAGACCGACTGAATGACACTTTAATTTAAGCAGAAAATCTCACATCTCAAATGGAGATTGCTAAAATGCAGCTTATTTGTTTATTGGTGTTTTCAAATCATGAGAGAGAGAGAGAGTTTGCATGCACATGATTGCCAGATTGCAAAGTTTAAGTAAAACACCGGACATAATACGTGTTCTTTTAACAGAAAAAGACACCCGCCCGACAAAATCAAAGTGATTTGGGTCATCTTTTTCTTTATTTAAACTACATTTTAATCTCACCTTTTTTACATCAACGATATTGCCAGTTGATATATTCACAGTGTTTGAGGACATTTGTGTCATCTTGTCTTTGCCTCGTCTTAGTCATGGAAAAAAGGTTGTCATTTACAAACAATTTTCATCATATTTTCGTCTAATTAACGCTAGTTAAAAGTCAGTGAGCTCAGGGGAGACAAGCCTCCTGCTGTAACTTTACCAGAGGCTATCGCTGTTACTTTATAAAAATGAGTGACTTTTACACTTTTAATATAACATTTTGTAATAGTTGTGTAAAAATCTCCAATCTATTTATTTTCTCCTATTATTATTGTTTTGTTTTTTGAGAAGACTGCATCCCTTTGTTGTGAATTGTGGGGACTTCCCATAGGCGTAAGGGATTTTATACTGTACAAATGGTACATTCTACCCCCCTACACTGCCTCTGCCCCTAAACCTACCCATCACGGGAAACATTCTGCATTTTATTACATTTGGTACTATGATCCACCATACTATGATAGATAGATAGATAGATCCACCATAGATCTCAGGTTTATAATGTCCCCAAAATGTAATCG